>NW_019731275.1:153441-218291 GCF_002891405.2 Cryptotermes secundus | reverse complement strand
AGATAAAATAATTGTATACTAGTAATTAAATTATACTCATTGGAAGAATCTTTTTATCTGTTGTTGTCCCACTTGCCGTTTTTGGCTGTATTTTACTGTATTCACAAGTCTCCCTTATGGGGATCTATGAATGTATGAATGGAGATTGCTTGCTCACTTTTGCTTTTACTTTTACTTACATATTTTATAACCTTTAACAATGTACTCACTGACATTGTTTTTGACAGAAGGCTCATATTGTGATGCACAAGTATAATTAACTTGTATCTACATAATTTATAATCTTATTACTTATTAGCGATGTACTCATTGACATTGTTTCTGTTAACAGACTCACATTGTGATGCATAAGTACATTTAACTTATATTTATGTCATTTTATTAATTTTTCAAGTAGACTGTTATTGTATAGGTTGTATTGTATTTGACTTGTTCCAAATACTGTGGTGTCTACCTGTGTCTGGATTTACGGAATGTAAATAAATTGAACAATTGAACAATTCAGAGAACTGGGTGGCGGTGATAATGTACACTGATAAACTCAAATACAGTTTCACACCCAGTACATTGCATAGAACATAGTACAGGGGCACACAGTCTGTGTGACATATTTTCTAGTGGCTGTATGAATATGTTCAAGATTATTCTAGTGTGCCATTTCTCAGAATATAACAAAGTACACAGTGAGCAGTCCAATTTCCTACATAATCAGTACAGGTGTTATAGTCTTGAGAGTGGTCATGGCCTGCTTGAAGAAACTGTTCTGGCATTTTCATGGAGGGACTGAGAAAAATTGCAAAAGTTATCAGTCTGGGTAACTGGTCTCCAGACTCAAATTTGAATCGGGAACCTTCTGAATGCAAAGCAGGAGTGTTACCCACTTGACCTCAACATTAAGTTCATGTTAAAATTGTAACCTGCCCTGGCAAATGGTTTGCATTCCAGAATGTTTGTGTTTATAGGAATATAATGCCTGAACACAACTTTCTCCTTGAAGAAAGTATAGAATATCAGTTTTCTAAGCTTCTAAGATGTCATAGTTGGAGAANTAAAAATTCTACCTCTTCAATCGCAATACATATTATCGCTTCTCTTATTTGTTGTTTACAACAAAGATAAATTCAAATTAAATTCTGATGTCTATAACATGAATACTAGACAAAAATATAACTTCCACCTACCCTCATCAACTTTATCAGTATATCAAAAAGGAGATCATGCTTCACTGTTTAGGGAATAGAGGGGGTTGTTTGTTTTCAAAATTTCTTTTATGAAAATTGCAAGTGGCTTGCTCATATTTTATTTATTCTTTATGTATGGTTTATTTAATATTGTTACTGAGCAGATTCATATATTGCTCAGGTCTTGTATTCTCAAAGTATTTGGTTCGATTCTTAGCCAGGACACCAGCTGTTATGGCTCAACTTCATCATTTTTCTCCTCAGTCCCAACAAGCAAATTTTGGGACAGCACTGCAAGCCACAGACTCTTGCTTCAAATTCCATCCAAGTTTTTATTTGTCAGTCCTACCATTTGGCACTATACAGCCTTAAGATACTGACCCCATCATAAAATAAACAACAAACGAAACACTGTTAGACTGTATAAAACCAATGTTTATTGCATAATGAATTGGAAAAGCTCTGGAAGGAAACAGTAATGTCCTAACTTTGGGTACTCCCCAGCATGGAAGGGCTTAGGAAAACCATGAAAAACCACAGTCATGCTTGCTTGTCCCAAACTCTTGTATTATATTCTTCCATCATTTAATTTTGAATTCAGAGATAGCATATAAATAGAACAGGTCTATCCAAGCATCATCTTATTCATAAGATAAGGTGATGTTCAGATAGGCTCGTTATATTCGTATGCTGTCTGTGTTCAAAAGAAAATGTAGGCAGGCTCCAACACTAGCTGCTTCATATAGGGGTACAGAGTGCCAATAATAACTGACTGTATTTATGAACTGTATCTATGCAATATGTGACAGTTTTTCTGTAATCGGTGTTGGCCATAGCAATGGAGGACAGACATAATATTTAAGCTGAACTGAATCTATGAATGACAAATTCAACAGTGTGTGTCACTATCTTCCCAAATTGGATGATGCTATTTTACAAAATAGAACCTGTCGGTTCAGAACACATAACTACCAGTTCTAAAAATGAAGCAGTCAAGTTCATAAACTGTCTGGCAAGGAGTAGAATAGCAAAATCATGGCCATAAGGAACTGTCTTCATTGTTTCAGTATTTAAAAGCGATTGCATGGTTATCTGAATAACAAGATTGTGCCTTGAGGCACCATGGCTTGTCTTGTGTAGATTGCACAGAAGTTATTGAAGTGGGCTTCTCAGTATTGGCATGTGCGAGCATCACCAGTTTGGTCATTTGACAGATGAAAGATTTAATGTACTGTCCATAAAGTATCTATGCACTGTGTGCATGAGTGTTATCTCTTTTTGGTATTCACTGAACAAGAAGTTGGTTGAACCCTGGAGTCGGGATGGACATGGTGATGAATAGGAAAATACTGGTACATACCCCAATCAGGAAGTGAACTCTAGCTATCTAGCTTGTACTGAATCACACTGTTGACTTTCTATTCCAGTACCTTATGAAAACGATGACTCCACATAAACAGAAAAAAATGCTTGACACTGAAGTAGATGTCAGTATTTCATGTTGTAAAACTTCTTTCTAAAGACAGAGAAAAGAGTGAAACATGCATTTTTATTGAAAAGGAGATAGAATTTTGCAAAACTGAAGTATTACTTGACAGCCGTTTAATGTATGTTTACAGGGTAGTGAAAGTGTGGTGTACGACATGTCTCAAAGTAGCAGGCCCTGAGTGCTCTCTTCACGACATCTGTAACTTTGAGGCAGGTAAGAAACGTCTGCATGAACGTCTCCAGTCTCTCATGAAACACATGGGCAAGAAATTAGATAGAGAAGTACAAGTCAGAGAATCACACCTTGCCCACCTACAGGCAGTATATGAAGCATGGAAATCCAGCCTGGCAGAGCATCTTGAGGAACAGATCAACATTCAGAACATGGCTCTCACTGTTGCATGCTCCGAACTTGAGTCACTGAATTCCCTCAGAAAGTTACAAAATGAAGAAGATCTCTCCATCATAGTGTCAGCCATCAAAAATATTACAGCCATGGTAACTGAGACAGAGAGTCGCCTGAAAGTTGCCAGTGAGCAGTCAGACCTTCTGTCAGCACTGCAGATGTGCCATGTAAATATACTGCCTGTGTTGGACGGCCACGATAAAAATAAAGAAACGTTACAAAAATCAGTAATTGATATTGGAAGGAGTGACAGCAGTGAGGAGAAAGCACTGGCATATCTCATGTACCACATTCTGAAGAACAAGAGTATGGAAGAGGACACAGTTGGCGGATCCTGGCAGTTGGTTGAGAAAGTGAAAAGGGTGAAGAATAAAATTGGAAAGAATGATCAGGTTGGAAGTAAAAGTCAATTTTATAAACCAAGGAGCACTTCTGTCCAGAGGGAAACCCATACTCTTGTCTGTACACCAGCAACATCCACAGAGTCCATTCCTGCAGCCAACCATTCCAGAATTGTTTTAAACAAAGGATTAAATAATTTGTATGAAGGGGTATGGTGTTTCTTTGATATAGCTATTGATGGAAATATGAGTGGAAGGATTGTGTTTCGCCTTCGGCCTGATGTGGCACCAAAAATGTGTGCCAACTTTGTTGCTTTGTGCACAGGTGAACTGAGTTATGGTTACAAGGGCAGTAAGATATTCAAAGCTGTAGCTGGTAGTCACATAATAGGTGGGGATTTTGAAAGAAATGATGGTTGTGGAGGTCATTCAATTTTTAATAAGAAAGGTTTGTTTCTAGGAGACAACTCTTGGCTGAGGGATGAAGAAGGAGCACTGAGAATGAAGGGCATGGGTACTGATGAGAAGACAGGAAGTGGAATGGTAGGGTCACAATTCCATATCTGGGTTAAAGAGAAGGAGTTCAAATCTTATTTTCGAACCCTAGTTATTGGAAAAGTGACCGAAGGTCTAGAGCTTTGCAAATTAATATCCAATTTAAAAACTTACAAGAATGAACATGGAGTTTATATTATTACTAAAGATGTTGTTATCCAAAACTGTGGCAAACTTGATATGCTATGAGAATGTTTTAGCTCATCTATACTGTGAAATGCTGAATATAAACTCTGATCAGAGAACAGAGCAGACAGATCTGTGTTAACGTAAATAATAAGATTTTGGAAAACTGTAAGGTGACTAATAACTAGTAGCAATTCAAGGAGGAATCAGTTAGGATAGATTATTTGAGTCCTTTGTCCTTTTTCCATTGTGCACTGGTTGAAATAGATTCTAAAGTGTGAGTAAATCTGCTGCTGCTGCTACTACTACTACTGCTACTAGGTGTGAGGATAGTGTTAAAATGGGTCTCGGAGAAATAGATTACGTTGGTAAATAATGGATACATCTGGCTCAGGATAGAGACTGGTTCAGGCCTCTTGTGAACACAGTTCTGAACCTTGGGTTTCATAAAAATGTTTGAAATTTCTTGAGTAGCTGAAAAACCAGCAGCTTCTCAAGAAGGACTTAGCTTCATAGAGTTTATAGAGTTAATTAGCCAACTAGTTAATTATTACAATTATTTCTGCTGCTGTTATTTTAACACTTCCATTAACATTAACACATTGCATCCAGATATTTATTCCTGTGAGTTAGAGGAAGATACATGATTATTATGAAAACAGTTCTCAACTTCATATAATACAGCCCCCTTCTAAATGAATCCCAAGAGACTGAACTTTTTATTTCAAAAAGCTTAAATTTAAACTAAAAAACTTACAGATATAATATAGTTTTGAAAAGAAAATAATCTTAATTACAAAACAAATTTATGTTACATATATATACTGCATTATCACTGCATACTATAATATCTGCAGTCATGATGTGTATTTGTACCAACCATCTTACATTGCACACAATTTCACCTTTCTCTTCACTACATGTTTCGGCACTAATGTGACATCTTCAGGTGTGGTTTTGTTTATGTCAAACCATTGCACTGTATGCCACTGATTTCTTAAGTATGTTATATAGAAGTAATTGATTTTCCAATTAAAAGCTATAAATATTAGTGTTTTAAACTGACATTTAACTTTTTGCAATTCTAATGCCCTTGGTGCGCTTGTAGAATATATGGGATATCTGAACTAAGTTTTCTAACAGCTTTTAAATGGCGTATCAAAAGATTAAGTGGACTTCAAGAATATGTTAATTTATACCCCAGATGTGCATAATGTTTGTGAGTGAAAGATTTCTGTTTCATTATGCATGTTCATGATGTGTTTCTTAAAGTACTTAAAGTATGAGAACTGTTGGTACTGAGCAGAGCAGAGCATTAGCCTTATATTTAGGAACTGTATATCAGATGATGCTGGCTATCTCAGTGGGTTTTATGATGTTTCCTGCCATATTTACAACTGCAGAAAAGCTCAGAGGAGCCAATCCCTGGCCATAATTCAAACCACTAAGCTTCCAGTCCTAAAACTCTGATATGGGCTTTTCACCCTGAATTTGGAACCTTGCGTTTGGCATAAAATTTCCTTGCCCCAGTTCTCACTTTGCATGTTGTCCTTGGACAACAGATTCCTTTTGGCATAAAATTTCCTTGCCCCAGTTCTCACTCTGCATGTTGTCCTTGGACAACATATTCCTTGGTTCAGCATAGAATTTTACACTTTGCCTTGGGCACAGAAGTTGTGTTTCTCACCTCTGAGTGAATTGCTTCACCATTAGGATGTTTTCTTGTGGTAACAGAACTTAAGACGGGTGTCTTAGTTCTCGTAAGAATGTACATGAGGATCACATAATAAAAATTATATATAATTTTTATGAGTGGAGACCATTAAGGTGTGCTGACTCAACTATAAATCACATGGAATATGAACTGTTACATTATAGTTTCATACGATATTTTTACTGACACATGAATAAATGTTTATGAGTTTTTATCAAGGATTTTTTATATTATTAAAGTAGTTTGTAGATAACTGATATCTAGTATTGCTAGGAGTGGTGAATTCAAGGTGTTAAAAATGACCTGGACATACAAATAAAATGGTAGAAACAAGAAATACACATAGAAATCTCTTGGAATGTGGACAAGTAGTAGGTGAAGATGGATATGAGGGTATGAAGTTGAAATTTGCTGTAGTGAAATGAATCATGAAGTAAACTGAACCAGTTCAGCATCATATCAAGTATCATGTTATATATTTATTTAGCGGCCTCCGCAGTCTAGAGGTAACGTTCCCACCTCATGACTCGTGGTACGCGGGTTCAAATACCCGGCGGAGGTCGTCGAATTTTTAAGGGCGGAAAAATTCAGGGAACAAGTCCCCTGGGAGGGACTTTAAGCCGTGTGTCCCGTGTCGTAATTTTACGGCACGTAAAAGGACCTCATATCCCCAAAGGGGATCACTAAGCCAAATCCCAGGACGTTTCCCGCCCAACAATAGTCTCTAAGGCCTCTCATAGTTGGGGGAAGCATTAGAGACACCGCTAAGCAAGTGGCCGAACTCGCTTGCTCGGCGGGACTAATGGTACACACCATTTATCGGTAGGGTATAGAGACTGGTAGAATATCATAGAGGGAAGCACAATAGATCAAACAGGTCGCGGTGCATGGGGAAACCTACCCTCTCTAAATAACTAAACTAAAAATAACTATATATTTATTTAATGATGCTATCAGTAACTCGGACTGTATAATGTAAAATCATTAGACACTGGTGAATAATGAACAGATGTGGGAGGAAGTGGTCATGATCTAATTCAGTAATTTTTGCACAATTTGCATGGGGGAACTGAGAATAATTATGAAAAATCTCGGTCAGCATAGTTGGTACTCCAGCCAAGATCTGAACTGGGTACCTCCTTCACACAAGTCACAAATGTCATGTTGAATACAGGGTTCTGTTACCAGTTTGTCAGACTTGTTTAAATCAATTTAATCCCACTGCGTTTATCCTAATATCTGACTGATTGTCTGAGTCATTCTTGACATATAACAACATATTTCATTCATTCATTCATCAGTAATCTGTCAGAGGACAGGTCCACAGTCTCTTCCAAAACAGTTCCTCCACTTAATGCGATCTAGAGCTTTCTCCTTCAAATAAAAATAAAAATGTCCTCTTCTGTCCCCAAGGTCATCCAGAATCTTCTTACGTCTTCTTCCTCGTCTTCTGGTTTGTATACATGGTGTCTCTGTTTTTGGAAAGAGACTATCCAGGAAACATGATAAGGTGGTAGTTTTTCCATTTGCTTTCCACATCGCAGTACAACAGCCGTTCAAACCACTCTGGTCACGCCTGTTGCTATACGAACTTGAACCATCTCGAGCATCATTTGCTCTGTGCTTCAAGTCGCTGCTGATGACGCTGCTTCGGGCATAAGTTTTTGGTTTTTGGTGTCTCTCTTCGTCTGATGCCTACCCTTTGACCTGTCCAGCAAGGGAGGCCCTGCCAGTAGCTACGGTACCGCTGGTATAGCTCTCAGGGTCCTTGGCATACTCAAACCCCCTCACCACGATAAGGTGGAGACACCAACGAGGGGACGTATATCATATAATAATATATACACGTATATTTAACATCTTTTATTTCCATAGGTTATATTGTTATGGTTGATGGGGTGGCTGTGAGTATGATTTTGATTTGGAAATGATGGGGAAGGAATTGATAAGTAGTTGAAATTTATGACTTGTGATTTCAATTAAAAATATGATATAACCGTACGTCCCTCGCCAAAATTATTTTAATTAAGGGAATGAAAAACTTGTGCGTTTTTTCACACCATGAGAGACGCTCCTCTGGCGAGATACCATCCCGGCACCGTCTAGTTGTAATTCAGGTATTGTCCTCCTTAGGCTTAGGGTGTCATTATTGTCCCTGACCTCGCCTGTTTGCTCCTAGTGTCATAAACCCATGAACTGACCGTCCAGGAGGAATCTTGGGTTCCCTGCTCGTGTGCCTTGAAGACCTACAGAGGTTTATGGGCATCTCGAAAACTACGAATGTAGGACAGATGTCGGGCTCGACCCTTCGCTTTCTCATGTAATTTTTCTTGTTTTGTTTTATGCTCGCTGGGGAACTTGTAAAGAGAGGGCAGTCGGTTATAGGGAGCGGAGGAGGACGGTTGTTGAAATGTAAACAGGGAACAGAGAAGTGTTTTACAGTAGCGGTAGCGAGTAGGATGGACGGAGCGGCTAGCTTGGAGGACAGTGTAAATATTGATCATCGAATGAAATTTTAAATTAAAACTGCAGTACACGGTGTGTTCTGGAGATCCCTGATTTATTAACCCCGAAATGTGTTCCACTCCCATTTCCGAAGCACCCGTATCCTGAGATAAAGAACTCAAGCTCGAGCGACAGTCGTGGCAGATGTACGTCGGCGGGCGGATAAAATAAATATTTAAATGTATTGAGGTCTGAAGGATTTGAGGTTCTCACAGCAGTCGTTTTGAAGAGTTCTGTCTCCTGGGATATCGCGCTGTGTAGTATGTTGAAAGTCAGCCTACATTTCAGAAGAAAAAAAAATGTCGATGCCTCCTTCAGGCTCGAAGAATAAGCCAGACAAGAAACCCACATGAAGCGGGTAGCAAACAGCATGAAGCAGGTAGTTCTGTGTGCTACCTGAGTCATATTCATTTCTTGCTTGGCTTATTTTTCGATCATGAAGATGGAGAACTCATTTTCAGGCCTCTTAATATACTACACTGATATATTGGGTTTTTGGACTTTATCCATCGTCCTGGTTTTTAAGATAACTAATAAAAACACGACGTTTCGGAAACTGGATCTGTTTCCGTCCTCAGGTGAAGGAAAACACCTATTCTGTGATCCAGTGATTGAGGCTAGCTCTTTCTAACGGACCCAACAGAATAGGTGTTTTCCTTCACCTGAGGACGGAAACAGATCCAGTTTCCGAAACGTCGTGTTTTTATTAGTTATCTTAAAAACCAGGACGATGGATAAAGTCCAAAAACCCAATATATCAGTGTGTTATACACCATCGTCAGAATCCTATAGTAACTACNGAACTTCCCACCCCATCTTTGCAATTGCTTCCAATGTGAGGCGAGCGGCGTGGGGGCGAGCGTTGTCATGCAGGATGATGATATTTCGTCCCGGACGTTTATCGCGCAATGCACGACGGAGCTTGTGTAGCGTCTGGACATAACGAGCAGCATTGATGGTTTGCCCACGTTTCAGGAATTCGGCCAGAATAAACCCCTCTGCATCCCAGAAGACTGTGCCCATCACCTTCGCAGCTGATGGCACTGTCTTTGCCTTCTTTTTTGATGGAGAATGCAAATGGTGCCATTCCATACTCTGCCGTTTCGTTTCAGGCTCGAAATTGTGAAACCAGCTTTCGTCACTGTAACAATACAGAGCAAAAAATCATCTTCGAACACTGCTCGCACCCATGCACACACTTCCATAAGCACGCTGAAGTCTCTGGTGAATTTCTGCAGCAGGAATTTCCTCTTTCACAAGAAATTCGATGACAGCACGCTGGCGAAACGACATATCGTTGTCGGCCATTTTGTTAGGAGTGATACTGGTCACGTGATGCAAGCTATTGACGTCACAAGACACTCAAGGTTAACACAACAGCTGGGTCCACCTACCACCATACTCTCTTTGGTCTGCTGTTCCCAGGTTTCATGCAAAAAAAAAAGTTGCTCATGACTTTCGGTACGACCTACGTATAAGCATGTTTAGCTTTACATCCCTAGAGATATGACACAATGACTGACCGCCTAGTAAGACAAAAGTTTTTCATTACTGCTGTCGTGTAGACCTCACAAGCACGAGATGTCCTCGCGGAGTGACCAGGCGCACACCCGCATTCCGGGAACAACTCTGGTGTTTCAGAAATAGGCAAGCAAGCCTGGAGGCACATCAGAATGCGCATTTTCGAAACTGAAATGCAGTTCACAGCCAGGGAATGAGGCAAACCTTGTCAAGCACATCAATTAATTGCAGTCTTTAAACTACCGTCTGTGTTTCTTGTTTCTTCGTCTGGAGACATTTTCAACTGCATAAGCTATATTGACCTAATTGTGAGCAGAAATGGATGTACTGCCCTTACATTTGTCAGGAATGGCTGAAGAAAACCTCGAAACCCCTAGGACAGCCGATTCTGTGACCGAAAATCGAAGCATGAATCACCCTTACACCATATGGGTACGATGTTGAATGAAGGGGTCGTGATTCCTGTAGGGCACTATTCAAAGCATGTGCTTCGAAGGACTTAGGAAAACACGAAAGACTTCAGTAATGTTAGCCGCCTTCCCTGACGAGAATAAGGGGAAGAATACTGTCTCAGTGAGGGAGACACGTGAAAACGAGAACTAGATTTCGTGTCACTTCAGATCGTCGGTATGAAATTTCGAAACAATTTTGAAGTGGATTTCCCGGGAAGCAGTCAAGAAACGTAATCAACTCCTATCCGCGCTCCCTTCACATGTTCGAGTCGAGTTGGCCCATATTTTGGTTACAGAATTATTTCGGTTATAGTCATCCGTCGTCACTCACAAAAATAGGTGAGTAGATAATGTCCGCCACGCAGCAAGGTGACAGTTGGGTGAGTCAAGGCCGGAGCGCGGCGCCTGGCCCTTCACGTGCTTTGTTCTTGTTCACATAACTGAGGTATCGTTTAGTGGTTTTAACATTAATTTGCGAATATTTCGTATTTATATATAAGGTCATTTTAATGTTGGTGCGGAATCTTAACGTCACACCGTGTCATGTTGCGTGCGCATATTAATGCATAAAAAGTAAGTTCATTTATTCTGCATATTTGTTATGCTTTTCGTTCGTAAAATTGATTTGTAATATGAGTGACAGTTCACTGATAAATTTAACAGATAAACAGTATTTTTAGGAACGCGGTAATAAATGACAGGAATGAAAAATAAAATATTTGCATTAAAAGTAGCTATTCTGAAATATGCGTGTTATGTACAAGAATATGCCAAATATTGCATTGCACACTGCTAGATCCGAAATATGTACGATAATGAAAAATATAAAAATTAGCCTATTCGTTAACAGATGAGTATAAATATTATGTTAGGCCTACAACATTAATAGAGCCAGGATAGCGTACTCGCTATCACGTCGTCCAGACCGGCTCTGGGATCCACCCAACCTCCTATCCAATGGGTACCGGAAGTTATTTCCGCGGGGGTAAAGCGGACGGGGCTTGAAGTTGACCACTCATCTCAAGCTAGTTTCGAGGTCAAGAAAATGTGAATCTGTACTACTCATGACGCCTTCATGGCGTCGTGCTTAATTAGTTAAGCACAGGGACAACTTTACATTTTACTTACACAATTAATATAAAACTCCAGCATAAAGACATTAATAATAGCAGATAGTTAACAGAAGAGAGGAGCCACGGATGATAGAAATGACAAACCAAGAACTCACTGCTATCACCACACTTTGTAAACTGTGATTATATTTGCAGCGAGGCCTTTAAATTCAGACTATTTGACACAGTGGTTGAGAAATGCGGTAATAACTGCAGGTGGCCCAAAATTCAGTTAACCGATCAGTCAGATGTACACTAAAATGCGTTTTAAGTACATTTACTAAATTCAAAAACCTGTTGGAAAGAAGATCCTCTATGTTCAGTGCACAACTCACAACACCGTGACACCGTCTAGAAATTGACTGACAGGTATAAAATCTGAATATTCCCGTTAATCCGAGAGAATGTTTTAGGTTAACTGGCTTTGGAGCCGCTCTTTATTTTTGCTTATCCTTGCCTCTCCACATTATCTCACTTCCTAACCACCAAGCTTTTCCCTTCACGTCCATTTCTATATATTTCGTAAAGCCATAGTGAAAAATATATAATTGTATAATCTGGCTGAAGCATAACTCTTCTAACTTGTAATCGTGAGGTGCGAGCTTCGAATCTCGGCGGGTGACCGTCTGTCCTGATGTGTTTCACGATTTTCCTCAGTCCCTACAGAAGAATTCTGGGACATTACCGTCAATTAGATCACGCCTATTTCGCTCTGCATCACCTGTCATTCATCAGTCAGTTCGATGTCATAGCAAGCAGACTGCATGAGTTACTGACTGTCGTTAAATAACCCCCGAGTTACTGAGGGCGGCGTCAAATAAGTCATGAAGAAAGAAACAGCTGGGTGGTGTAGCGATGATACTTTTGTTCGGGAGGTACCCGACGACATTCTTGTCTCGGACGGATTGCTGGCTATTATGGATGATGTTTCTCATGATTCACCTCAGGCTCTCAAGGCGAAAGCAAAAGGATAAAATATAGAGTCACTCGACCGCAATAAAGATGAAGTGTAAGAGCAGTGAGACAGAGCTCACACGCATTCCTAACGCCGGTGTTAAACGGAGGTGACCACCTTCATGCTTCTGTCGATTTAACCCCAAGAAAGAGCTACCCCCCTCCCCCAACCAAAATGAAGTTGTGTAGGTGCATAAGCACCACGCCATGGAGAAATATGGAATGGGTATAAAGCTCCACGCATTCTTAACCTCAGCGATAATTGGACGCGCTGGGAAGTGAAGACAGTAAATTGAAGTTACGACTGGCTCCATCCAAACCTATTCTTCACTCATTATCATGTTTCCATCTCACTCGACGCATTGTAACCTCTGTAACGTTATATAAACTAACCATCAGCCAATCAACAGAAAGAGTTCGATACGACGCTCAAATGCTAATAAAGTTAATAAAATGCACTTGGAAATTTCTGGAGTCTTTACAGTGAACAAGAAGACGACTCAGTGGAGACCATAGCGGCTTTTAAACCGAATCGTTATTTACATTAAATGCATAAAATTAGGGGCCACGTAGTAGCGCAGTTGGTTGAGGCAGTATGCTACAAGCTGGAAGGTCGCGGGTTCAATTCCCGATGAGGTCATTGCATTTCTCGGTTGACCTAATCATTCCAGCCATACTATGGCCCTGTGGTCGACTCAGCCTCTAACAGAAATGAGAACCAGGAATATTTATTGGTGTAAAAGGTGGTCGGCACGTAAGGTTGACAACCTCACCGTCATCTGTGAGCCGGTTGTCTAGAAAATGTGGGAGCCTCGACGTCTCACAACCCTATGGGCCTCCACGGCTTCTTACAGGGATATTTTTTACCTTTTACATAAACTAGAGTATAACAGGGAGTCGTTTCATACACGAAGATCCTCAGCGGATTTTGATTAAATTTACCAGTATGGTCTAGACCAGTGGTTGTCAACCCCTGTGAGACCGCGGCCCGGTAAATTCTTTTTTCTATAAGACGAGAACCCGGTATAATTGATGCTAGGACCCGGTACCGGGCCGCGGCCCGGCGGTTGAGAAGCACTGGTCTAGACTGAGAATTTTAAGGCGAAGGTAGTTCTTGTCGGTATCGTTAAAGTATAACCCTTGCATTACATGAAGCCTGAATCTAAGGTTATTTCCAAAATATGCTCGTCGTAAAAGTAGTATATTATGAGTAATAAAGGTGTCATTAAGATATACGACTTTCATTTAAAGCGTTTTTTGTGTCGTACATACTAGGATGAATGGCTTATGCGTTTTGCATATATACATATATATGTAATATTCGTTTGTGTAATATTGTTCCGATATAGGGTACATGCGTGACTTTTATAGACGGGATTTGGATTTGTTGACACCTTATACAGTCAGCTCATAACTACAAGTAATACAGCGCTATTGCTGATCTACACGCTTTACCAATCACTAGAACACGCTAAATCTTCTCAATCTTCACTAGTCGTATCCAGAAAACTTATGCATAACAGTCTCACTGTTACTGCAGCACAATATGAAGTCTTCTTTACACAGCTTGGTTCCCTTCTTGCCATTATTCTGCCGACTGCCAACTCCGGAAACCCAATTCGCTGCTGCAACTGCAAACTCCGGAACTCAATTCTAATTTAGCTGTGAGAGGTCCTAGTTATATAGCCTCGGGGCAGGCCCACAAAAAACACCGCTTCTATTATTGCATTTTGATTCACTGCTGCAGAGATGTGTTTACTGCACACTTGCGAAGCAACGAGCGCGGCGCGGACCCCACAAAGAACGCAGCTTGTAACACCTCCTCTGTTGTTGCTTGACGTCACAGCGTACGTGACGCGTTCCTCTGTTACGTCTGTACAGGCGATTACCTAGCAACGGTTGTTTCTGTGCCTCCACAGTTGTTGCTTTGAGCAAATACGCCACAACATAATTAGCTTTATACTCTTAAGATAGATTCGTATTTGCAGTAAATGAACATCGAGGAAATAAATGTAGATACGTAAATAGCAATGAATGAGTTTGGAAAATGAGCGTACTCTGTCGAAGTACCGTTTTAGTTCTCATTTTCTTCCTCTTTTTGACAGATTAGTCCTCTGAACCGTTCCTATTCAAAATTAATCAGAAACTGCGAATGTTATGGGTAGAACTCCTTGGACGGGAGTTCAGCCGGTCGCGTAGCTGCTACCTACACTGGACAATACAAACAGAAAAGACGAGGACATACATCCATGCCTTAAGTAGGATTCGATCCCAGGGTTCGAGCGACCAAAGACATTTCAGCCATTAGACTGCGCGACCAATTGACTGGCTCAGTCTTATTTTAATTTTCTTAAATGGAAATCCTAAAAATTTGTTTGGATTTGCATGTTTTCAAATGAAGTCCACTAGTTAATGCAGATGGCAGCAGCTCCTTGTATAATAAAAATATGCTCTCACAAACATCTCGAATCCCAGACTCAGAACTGAAACACCCATCACTGATTTTTAAACTTGAGCATACAAGCACACATTTGGCAAATCGAGTACTATACAGTGCTTCAAACAATACGTTCTGCAGTAGGATTTATGTAAAATCTATTGCTTTGCTCAAGCCACAGAATATTAATTATTAAATACAGCTGTTACGACACATATTTAACGAAATACAATGAAATAATTTGTCACTTTGTGTAATGTGATCAGCTTTGCATTAGGGAATTCGTGTCAGCAACAAACGAACGTGACGACTATACGCACAATAGTAAAGAGTGCATTTTGGAGAATGTTTTGGATTGAAGAGTTTGCGAGACATGTGCACTATTGCGTATTAATAAGCTATTAAATATTAGCCTTGGCAATTAATTGCCACAAGTATCCGCTGTTCCGCTAACAAGTTGCTGCCGCATACAAATGACGTAACCTCATATATCCCGCGCACGCAAGCTGTCCGTCTGCAGAGTATGTTCAGTCGCACCACAGTCCGTGTTGACCTAGATCCCCAAGTAAGCGCTCCCCAAAAAGTGTAGTGAAAAGTCAATTATACAGTGTTCAGTGTCAGTGTTTCTGTCGGTTGGACCGTTATTGTTCGTTGTCTGAAGAAGGAACCTTCCCATCGGAGTTTGGACACCACCAGGTAAGAATAAATATCATATAGCCCGGCTTATTAGCATCTTGTCACTAACGAGTAACAGCGTTTAGGAACAACGGTCTTGTTAACGAAGAATATCTTTAGTGTTTAATAGTGTCGGCACTGGGACCTCTCCTCTGCCACATGTTCGGATTATGTCATGGCTAGGCTATGTACAGAGAAATCTAATGTGAATTTTTAAGAAAATGGATGATAATTTTTACAAATGTTTTCAAGTATATTCGTGGATATATTAAATGCACGGCTGACGATAAATTAGTACTAAGCCTGTGACGACAAAAATTTGTATCGAGAGTCTGGAATAAATTGTGGAGGAGGGTTGTTCAGTAGGTTGTTTCAGCTATAGAAAAGAATGTTAATGATCACTTGTCTCGTTCATTCAGACTGTAACGTATGTCTTTTAATCTCTGACTCACATTCAAGACTTCTCTCAGGCTACGTTGGGGGGAGGGGCTATACTTAAGACATCTGTGATAAGTACGTGTATGTTGTACAGATAAATACGAGTACACTCTTCTACAGAATATTGTGTACCGCTGATGTTCTTCGAAAATGTCTCCATTTTGAACCGTTTCCTTGCTGGCATTTATTCAAAGAAGTCTCCTTAGGATTATGGCTTTCTGTGATATGACGCCATGTAGTCTGGTACACAGATACCGACGATTTGCAGGAACCTGTTACCTCCATCTTCAGAGTAGAAGCACTGCACTTACAGAACTATATGGTGCATCCCTAAACGTCGGTCTCCATCTGCCACGCTACACCGCGCCATATTCCCCCAAGATTGTAACCTTGAACCCTACAAACCCTCAGTATAGTTTTATTACGTCTTGATAAGCCTGCCAATTGTTGGCTTTAGCTATGGATAGTTGGCGGCCTATGTTCCTTTCAGTGATATCAGAATTCAGACCAAGAGGCCAGCATTTTTAAGTGATACGTATATCTGCTGTTAAGCATGGAAGAGGTTAAAAACTAGTGAATGAGAAATATGATAGCATTCCTCGTGAGTTGCTACCCGCTCGCAGCATTTGCAGAAAGCTGCATGTATATACCGGTGTCAGCATTATGATGAAGTCGGCAGTTGTCTGCTCAGTTTCCGACAAACTGAACTGTCAGTTCCCAGTTTTCCGTGGCTCCCGACGTCTTTGGAATTTTGAGATGTTGTAAAACTTCAGTGCCTTGTAAATGAAAGTTAGAAGGACGGGAACTTTTCCGCCGGTATAGCGACTGACTACGGGCTGAACGACCGAGGGGTCGGAGTTCGAGTCCCTGTAGGGTCAAGAATTTTCTCTTCTCCTTGTCGTCCAAACAAGCTCTGGGGCCCACCCAGCCTCCTATCCAATGGGTACCGTGGGCTCTTTCCCTGGGGGTAAAGTGGCAGGGGGGTGAAGCTGACCACTCACCTCCTACTAGTGCCGAGGTCAAGAAAACGTGGATCTATACATCCACTCCATACGTCTTCATAGCGTAGTGCTTAATTAGTTAAGTACAACTTTACGTTACTTTCTTAATAGGTTATTATATCACAGCTAGTGTAAATTACAAATTAACCTGTAAATTGATCTTTCATCTTTATGCAAAAGAAATTTTCTAGCAAAAATTTCTATACCAATCACATATCAGATTTAATATCAAAGATTTGAGTAAGCGACACTTTACATAAACAAAAATGAACATGGTAGAAGTTGCTAAGTCTACTTTTGACATAGATTTTCAGGACCCTACAATGAGTGACAGTATTGCTACCACTTGAGTACTTTGCACGGTTGCTATATTGGTATTGTTTATGGTACGAAGCAACAGACTATGTCCTTGCTGTGGCCTCCCATGGCATGGCGTTCCGACAAAATTAAAAACTAACAACATCTTGAAAATTATTAATGCACGACTGACACATGATGGTACTGCAAAAGAAGTAATATAATAAGGATTTCATTCGAAAATGACCACTGAAATTTATTTATTTCGTTTTAATTTCGATCCGAATTTAATTTCATAAATTTTAATGTTGTTATTGGAAGGGGTGGGTTTCCCCATGCTCGGTTCTATGGAATCTTTATAATATTCTTTTCCTTGGCTGACGTAGCTTTTCGCCTCTACATCAGACGGAATTTCCATGGTTTCGTATTCTCGTTATTTCTGATTTGCACATGCCTGGAAAATGCAGTAGCAGAACTCGTGCCACCCATTTCTGACTTTCAAATACCAGTTAATACCAGTTGGAAAACTTGTAAATAAGAAATCATTTAGGAGACATAGGTATAAATGATGGGGCCACGCGGTAGCGTAGTTAGTTGAGGCACTATGCTACAAGCCGGAAGGTCGCGGGATCGAATCCCGTTTAGGTCATTGGATTTTTTCAATTTACCTAATCCTTCCAGCCGCACTGTGGCCCTGGGGTTGACTCAGCCTCTAACAAAAATGAGTACCAGGAATATTCTTGGAATGTCCTTCGAGGTAAACGGCGGCCGGCGCGTAGGGCTGACAACCTTACAGCCGTCTATGAGCCGATTTTCTAGAAAATATGGGAACCTCAACATCTCACAACCCTATGGGCCTCCACGGCCTGATACAGGGATACCTTTACTTTACTTACTTTAGGTATAAATGGTAGCTTGATATTATAGCGGATCTTAAATGGCGTGATAGAGGAACTGGATTTATCTGGCTCAGGTTTTGAGTTCAGTAGCAAGCTCTTCTGAACTTGGTGGCCCTAATGAATATTTGGGTTCCACAGAAGGCCAGTTGAACTACTCTCAGCTTCTCATGAAGGCCTCTGCCCCTGTTCTCATGGCTTCTGATGCGAATGTGTCTGGAGGGTCTGGAGGATGTAGGATAATATCCGCTGGGGGCAATGTTAGGGTTGCTGGGAACTCTTGCTGTGGCTTCGGTTTGAAGCAACAACAAAGCACGTGTCTGCTGTGCATATCCGGTGCTGGTTCCTCTCACAGTCCCCGGCATTGCGGATCTGCGACACTGATCGGCTTGAAATATGCGGCAATGTGCATGATTCGCATTCAGGAGGTACGCTGTTCGAACCTGGGCCAAGACTATTGCCTTGACTGAGGGTTTACGTATCCTTCAGTCCCGTAAATTACCGGGCTAATACATAAAGTAGACCAGGATAATAGTCTTCTACATCCCATCCACTGAGCACGTTGTTTTAATGATAGGACATTGAGCTTAAGTTCGAGAGGTACCCGGTTTGAATCCGAGAAGAATTACCGTATCCTAATTGAAATTCTCATGGTTCCCTCAGTCCCTCTATGGTAATCTCATTGTAGTCCCTTCATATAAGTCAGGACCTCTCTTTCATATCATTACCTTCTCATCATTCATGATCGCTAAATATCCTAAAAGGTTGAAAGAGCGTCTTTAAATTATCTTAGAATCGATATATTGCATCACTGCCTATTCACCATTAATCGTCATCCTGTTATTCCTTGATAGCAAATATTTTCAAAAGTTTCTCCAGCGTTGTAGAACTGCATAAACACGAAACAAATTTGGAGCCACAAATCCATTGAGAGAATTATGGCGTGTGCAGAGAGGACGTGAAATCATTAGCATATGCAGACCGAAAGTCGGGTCAAGTGGGCTACACACTTGCTTCTTCTTTGGGTTCCCATCTCGGGCCGGAGACAGGCTCATCTCGCAGAGATTTTCGTCGTATTCCTCGGTTCCTTGACGCAAATGTCTGAAAAGTACCTCAGACTCGGCCACATTCGCTTCCTTCCACATCCTTCGGTGTCATATCATCTGAGTTATTGAAATAGTCGTTACATAAACGAAGAATGGCATTTACAAGGAATAGTTACGCGTGCAACTGGAACAAGAGTAGGTCACTGTTTGTGGTGCATCATGCGGTTATGCAGCTGTGGCAATGTAAATAAACTGGCTTAGGGAGTTCAATCACTATACTCTGCATTCTTTGCATGGCTTAGGTTCTTTTTATATGCGGTGTTTGGCGTTCTTTGCACGAAGTGGGGAGGTCGAGTCTGTCCTACAGTTAACACGTTCCATCTCTGAAATAATATATTTCGATGAAATGTTGTTTCGGAGGTCAAATGAAAGTGGTTGGAAATTCTGATTTTGGTTCGTATCGCTATAATATAGCTCATACTTTACATGAAGGTTCGAACAGCGTACCTCCCGAATGCGAATCATGCACATTGCCGCATATTCCAAACCTATCGGTGTCGCAGATCCGCAATGCCGGGGACTGTGAGCGGAACCAGCACCGGATATGCACAGCAGACACGTGCTTTGTTGGTGCTTCAAACCGAAGCCACAGCAAGAGTTCCCAGCAACCCTAACATTGACCCCAGCGGGAATTATCCTACATCCTCCAGACACATTCGCATCAGAAGTCAACTATACAGGGGCAGATGCCTTCATGAGAAGCTGAGAGTAGCTCAACTGGCCTTCTGTGAAACCCAAATATTCATTAGGGCCACCAAGTTCAGCAGAGCCTGCTACTGAACTCAAAGCCTGAGCCAGATAAATCCACTTCCTCTCTCACGCTATTTATTTTAAGATCCACTTTAATATCATGCTGATCGCCTCTGTGGTCTAGTGGTCAGAGTTCCTGCCTGCAGATCCAGAGGTCCTGGGTTCGATTCCCCGGCGCTACCAGATTTTCTGAGAAGTAATGGGTCTGGAACGGGGTCCACTCAGCCTCGTTAGGATAATTGAGGAGCCATTTAAAGGAAATAGCGGCTACGGTCTAGAAAACCGAGATAACGGCCGTGGGGATCCGTTGCGCTGACCACGTGACACCCTTTTTCCGCAAAATTGGCACTAACTTCGCCAACAAGCGGTGGTCGCTCAGTCGGTATAGTTCGCTTGCGGACTACGGATTTTTTATTTTCTTGCTACCACATATACCTAGTTCTACTAAATTATCACTTATTTGCAGATTTTCCAATTGAAACTTTTACGTATTTCTCAGCTCCTTCATGTTTGCCCATTTCTTCCTCAACACACACAGCCACACGTATACAGTGTGTCCAGGTTCTGTTAGGACTGTGTTCATTAAAAATACAAGATGTGAATTATTTTCAAAATTTCACTCTTTTTATTCAAAATAGTCTCCTTCTGAATCAATACATAGCTGGAATCGATTGAAAAGTTTTCGAAAACAGTCACTGTACTCCCTTTGTGTAATCGCATTTAAAACTGCGGTACATTCCCTTTGGATGTCCTGGATAGTGTCGTGACAGTCTCCTTTCATCGCCAACTTAAACTGCTGGGAACAACCAGAAATCTGCTGGAGCCAAATCTGGCGAATACGAAGGATGATCAAGGACTGTGATCCCTTTTCCGGCCAATAAATCGCGCATGATTTTCGATTTGTGTGGTGGGGTATTGTCGTGGAGGAGCGACCAGGAAACTTGCTCTCGATATTCAGGTAGAATTCGAAGAATTCTCGCCCACAAACGATTGAGGACTCCGAAATAATAATCGGAATTCACTGTTGACCTTCTGCAGAAATTCCTTGTGAATGATTCCTTTGGAATCGAAGAAAACGGTTAGCAATGTCTTTACTCGACTCTTTTGCATGCGCGCTTTCTTTGGTTTCGGCTCCTTTGGGCTCAATCACGCTGCACTCTGCCGCTTTGTGAGAGTCTCATATTGAAAACACCATGTCTCGTCACCAGTAACAATCGATTTTGTAAATTTTGTATCACTTTGGGCCGACCGTAACATGTGTTTGCAGTGTTCCACTGTGGCATGCTTTTCATCACCCGACAGCGCGTGCGGTACAAACCGCGCACAGACCTCCCGTTTGCCAAAATCCTCGGTCAAAATGTGATGGACAGTACTTTTTGGTATTCCCAAAAGCTCCTCGATGAGTCTTGCAGGAACACACCTGTCTGATGCAAGGATTTCGATCACTTTTTTCACATTTTCTTCAGTGCGACTTATTCTCGGCGTTGATGTACGTGGAGCGTCTTCAATGTCCTCCCTGCCGTCACGAAATACAGCATACCATCGAAAAATGTTCAAGCGACTCAAACAATCACTACCGTACACACTTTTCATCATTTCATACGCTTCTCCGGCTGTTTTGCCTAACTTCAAACAAAATTTTATGTTGGCTCTCTGTTCAACCGCCATTTTCTGACGAGCGTCAGAACAGTACTGTTACATTCAAGGTCAGAACACATGATGCAGCGAAGCTTGCACTTTGAAATTATAGACAGCCACAGCTGAAACTTCAAGAATCTTAACTCCACAACTCGCCAACAGATGGCATTGCAGGGCAGAAAAAAAAGGAGTCCTAACGGATCCTGTACACACCGTGTACGTCCATTGTTCTAGCTGTCAGTGTCCAGTCCACATTCCTTATATCCAGCTTCTTCTTTGTCTTCCCTTTACTTTTTCCTCATAGGTGCGCATTCATTATTATTTTTGGTTACATTTTTTGGGATATAACACCATGTAGGCCGTTGATAGTCAACTGACGTTTGGGAGGAACATATTGATTTCATCTTCAGGGTCGAAAGATAAGACAAGCAAGAAACCAGCTTGAAACAGGTAGCAAGTCGGTTGACTTTAAACAGATTACACGGCTATATATATCCCAGAAAACAGAACTGTTCCTAACCACGGATATGAGCTCAGATCATAGATTTCATCTGCCATTCGTTGGACGTCCAATATAACAGCTTCTTCTCTGTTCTTCTGCATAGTATTTACAATGTCTAGTTTATCCTTTACTCTAACAATTTCTCTTCACTTTATTTTCCTAACTGCCCATCTCAAATACACCAAGTGCAGTTTGTTTACATTTAGTTCCTTCGTTAATTTAACGTGTTAAGAGTTCAGAAACTTAATTTAAGATAAGTCAGTTTTAAATAAATTAATCATTTACTCGTAGGTGAGCCCCTTGTCACCACGGCATGGCGCGTCCTCAGGTTGCGGTTGGAGGAGACGCCCTCCAGGTATGGAGGGAAGCTGCGAATATATTGAATAAGCAGTCGCGGATAGCCGACAAGGGGTGGTTCTCCAGCTTTGGGGTTGGGCGTGAGGCTAAAAACTTACAGTAAATAATAACCTTGTTACGAAAATGTTCAAAAAGCCTCGGGCCTGGATGTTAAGTATAATTAGAATGATCAAGTCAAGCAGGATGAGGTAGGTAGGGCATGTAGCACGAATGGGGGAGAAGAAGAATGCATATAGGATATTGGTGGGAAAGCCAGAAGGAAAGAGACCACTGAGAAAACCAAGGCATAGGAGGGTGGACAATATTAAAAAGGATCTTAGACAGATAGGATAGGATGGTGTAGATTGGATTGATCTGGCTCAGCATAGGGACCAGTGGAGGACTCGTGAACACGGTAATGAACAAAAGTCGGAATATGTGGACCGTTTTCAGTCTGTATGTACGAGTATACCACATTATCCTGGCGATAGGCTAGATCTGTTTCTGACAAATATGCTTACGTAGAAACGTATCTGCGGTTGGCACATGCTATGTCGACCGAAACAGAGAGAGAGAGTAGCCAGGTTATCTCTTGGCAAATGTTCGGTCACAATGTTGACTCTATTAATACCTGTACGTGTCAATAGAGAGTGCTGAGATACCCGATGCCGCCACTAATAAGAAAGATAAAAGGGACACATCGATGTTACACCGTGGATTAACTAACAGCATTTCTTGCGCGGCCGATAATCAAAATCGTTTGTTGCTGCGATAACTTAACACAACTTTCGCCTCTGCACTGTCGAATGTGCTACTCCTGCCCATAAGTACGTAAGAATCGGTGCTTATAGTGTCTGCTCAGTAACTGTGCTACTCCTGCCCATAAGTACGTAAGAATCGGTGCTTATAGTGTCTGCTCAGTAACTGTGCTACTCCTGCCCATAAGTACGTAAGAATCGGTGCTTATAGTGTCCGCTCAATAACTGTGACTGCCCCCTGTAAACGTACAAGTATGGACCCAGCACTATTTGAGCAGCTCGCCAACAGCATCGAAAGGAATGGGGAAGGAGACCCAGACAAATCTGCTCTCTCCAATTTTTTCAAATATTGGTGAGTTTTGATGTGTTATCCATATATTTATGTACCAAAAGAAACAGTGCTGGAATTATTTGACCTAAGTGAGGAAAGAGCCACAAACTGAAATGACGTAACTAAACCGAAAACAGTTTTTATCCTCCAAATAACTGTTAGAAAAAAAGTCCAGATTTTTAATCTTTTGTCATCTGGTTCATCCTGGTCCATCACACTATTAATTGCATAAGATTTTTAACCACTGTTCAGTGTGTTTGAAAATAGTTGTGTTTTTAATTTTTCATCCTTTACATGTTTCCGTCAAAACGACCATCATCAGAAGGATATTATCAACACATGGAAACTACTATTACCATGTCATAGTTAAAAATATTATATCTTTTAACTTAAGATTGTCGTTTTGGTCGAAATATGTAAAGGGTGAAAAATTAAAAAAAAAACACCTTTTCTCAGTCACACGGGACGGCGGCTAAAGATCTTATATAAATTTTCTCGTCTTGTTTAAAGAATGAAGACTGAAACTATAATTTTTTCTGTTTTGTATATATGACTGTGAAGCTCGGTTTTTGGATATGAATATACTCATAGAACGTGGATCGAATGTCTTTGAGAAAAAGGGGCAGACTATTTGGACCTAAGAAAAATAAAGTAAAAAAGGACGGATAAAAAGAGTTTATAAAATAATACGGCACTTCATAATTTGTACTGTGCGTTTAATATAGTGAGGGCGGTGTTCAACTCAAGACGAATGAGATTGGTGGGGTTTGTAGCAAGTGAAGTGCGAGGATAATGATAAATCTGGCGCGAACGCTTGGTCGGAAAACCTCATGGAAAGTAAGGATCAGGCCTAGGTATTAATGCACAGGTGTTCTTCTAATGTTGACACATTAAAATCTGTATAAATTCTTTGTCGGGGTAGCGTAGTGGTCGAGGCACTATGCTACAAGCCGGGAGGTCGCGGGTTCAAGTCCCGATGAGGTCATTGGATTTTTTTCAATTGACCTAATCCTTCCAGCCGCACTATGGCCCTGGGGTCGATTCAGCCTCTAACTGAAATGAGTACCAGGAATTAATTAAATAATTTTCTTGGGGAGTAAAGCGCGGCCGGCGCGGAAGGCTGACAACCTTAACGCCATCTTTGAGCCCACTGTCTAGAAAATGTGGGACCCTCAACGTCTCACAAAACTATGGACCTTCACGGCCTGTTACAGGGATAGCTTTACGTACTTTTACTTATTAATTCTTTGTCATTGAATCTAAGTGTACGAAATTTTCGTAAATCGTTCTGCACACTTCGAAATTTGTTTGTTACACTAAAACATTTTCATGCGATATCCCCGGACATCACGAATTTTGGGCGAACGAAGGACAAAACTGTTCAGAACCTTGGTTAGAATTTCTGTGTAAATGGCCTTGACCTGTGACCGGACGACAGTTTTCAGTTGTATAAGAATTTTTCTGAAACATTATCCTACAAGTACTTAATTACTTACTCATGGAGCCGAGCCCTTCTGGAGGAGCCGCCAATTCTGCAGATACTCAAGAATTTCCCAGCATTTTATGGAACCCGAAGGTTCATTACCGTGTTCACAAGAGCCATCTAATGGTCTCTATCCTGAGCCAGATCAATTCAATCCATACTATCCCATCCTATCTCTCTAAGATCCATTTTAATATTGTCCACCCATCTACTCCTTGGTCTTCCCAGTGGTCTCTTTCCTTCTGGTTTTCCCACCAATATCCTATACGCATTCCTCGTCTCCCCCATTCGTGCTACATGCCTTGCCCACCTCATCCTCCTTGATCCTACAAGTATTCCCAAATAAAATACTCGCAAAGGTTTAAGTCCGGTGATGTTGGTGGCCGCGGAAGTTCTTGCCCAAATAGCGCAATATACTAATGGACAGAAATTTATCCTCGAAGACGCCACGAAGAAAGATACGTTCGACGTTGCTGGTGTGAGGTCTAGCACACCCACCTTGAAACCAAGCTGAATTTATGGAATACCATGTCCCATGACGAAAGGGGCAAATTTATCACAGGGCAGACTGAAGTAAACATCAGAAGTTACTGTGTCGTCGATGAATACGGGACCAAATATTCTGACTTCCGGTAATTTACAGCATACTGCAAGTCCTTCTGGACCTTCTGGACACTTTCCGATCCTTCGTATATCAGTCAATCTTGTTACTCAGTTCAGCATTGCCAATGGCAACAAACAAATTTCCCAAGCGTGCAAAACGACCTATGAAAATTCCATATAGTTGCGTTCAATAGCAAACAAGTTAGTAGACTACTATTTGATAAAAAATCACCATGTACTTTAGAGAAAGTGTATGCCATTTGAAATGAAACTGGCACAACAAAGAATCCACCGGTGGGATTTGTGCAGCTGGCGATGAACATTTATGTTCCATAACATGGGATTTGGGGGCACGCGATAGCGTAGTTGGTTGAGGCATTATGCTAGAAGCCGGAAGGTTGCGGGTTCGGGTCCTGTTGAGGTGGATTTGTTCAATTTACCTAATCCTTCCAGCCGCACTATGGCCCTGGGGTCGACTCATCCTCTAACAGAAATGAGTACCAGGAATTTTCCTGGGGGGTAAAGGACGGTCGGCGCGTAAGGCTGACAACCATACCGCCATCTGTGAGCCGACTCTCTAGAAAAAATGTGTGAGCCTCGACGTCTCACAACTCTATGGGCCTTCACGGCCTGTTACACGGATGGCTTTATCTTTACCTTAACAAGGAATTCATTGACATGCTGAATAATTTTAAGCGGTTTCTAGAAATCCTGTGTTGATACAGAAAGGAAAAAAATGTTGAAATGACGATGAGAGAGAGAGATATATATATATTCGTGGACAACGTATTATAGTTTAAGGAGTAACTGGGAGTAGGGGGTGTATACAGAATTACCTGTAGAGGAAGCCAGGAGAGGAATTGTAGGATGCAAAGTAGGAGTTTGGAGTCTGAATGAGAATAGGAGAAACAACGAACAGATTTGTCCCAATATTAGCGAATAGGAAAACTGGAACCATATAATCAGGAATGAAGGAATAAAAGTTTAGAAGGATGGAATTTTGAATAAGAGGTTTAGGCATATAGATGCAGAAACGGATATTAGGAGAGTAGTATGAGGCAAAAGAAGAAAGTAAGAAAGTATCTTATGTAACTGCATATATATAACGGGAAGAGACTGATACGAAACCACGAGTGTGAAACGGGAATAAATCTATATGGCTAGTAATTAGCATGGATAAAAAAAGGATATGCCGGTCACGGTAGCCCAGCGGTCTAAAGCATGAACTGTCTCGCTCGCAAGCCGGGATTGCGTGTTCGAATTCCTATGTTGTCCTGTGTTTTGGTAGAGGCCTTGCGACGAGCTGATCACCCGTCCAAGGAGTCCTACTGCCTGTAAAATGATAATTTTTTTACCTGTATTCTCTCCTTTATTGACAATCAGATTGTACAATCCATAAGTCAGTGTGCTGACTGGTAAATCAGACGCCAGGGCCCAAGGGGGTATAGAGCCAGTNGGGGGGGGGGGGAATGTTTATAATTGAATGTTAATGTATAACAGATGAGTTCTGTCCCAAAGGGTTAGTAATTTACGCGGAATGGCGGGGCGTAAGGCTAGGATGTCAAACTCCGGCCAAAAAATATAAATTATGATAGACCTAATAAAGTATTCAGAATTCAGTTAAAGAAACCCCGTGTCATGAGGACGAACTCTTAAATTTGCCTTGTTCTTTAAGATTTTTCAATGCAACCGTCTTGAGCATTCTCGATCACCATCCTTTCTGGATCCCTGGTAGTCGGGTAAATTAAATGAATTCATATTGGGGACATGCTGTCTGTCCGTCCCTGCTAAATTTCTTTGTCCGAAGCTACCCTTCGCACTTACAACTTATACAATTTGGTAATAAACTCGTAATTCTTTCCAAAATGCTGTTAAATAAATTAAATTTAGATAAGATTTTCACAGTGTTCAAAAATTAGATTGTGACCTTCTGTGTCATTAAAGCAGTATTATTGCAGTAGAAACGGCAAATTCCTCTGCAGCATTGGTAACCAGCCAAGCAATTTCATTTGGGCTCATACCATTCCACCGTAATTCTAACTTCATGCGAGGCTCAACGGAGACTCCAAAATCTTTTACCAAAATGGCTAACCATACGGACAGTTCATGCTAGAAAGTAAGACCTCGCTAAGATATGCAAATTTCACTTGAAACGCTTTTCTCATTAGTTACTATAGGATTCTGACGATGGTGTATAAAACACATAGCTATTAGGTTTTCGGGCTTTATCCATCGTCCTGGTTTTAAGATAACTAAGAAAAATACGACGTTTCGGAAACTGGATCTGTTTTCGTCCTCAGGTGAGGGAAACACCTATTCTGTAGGGTCCCTTAGAAAGAGTTAGCCTCAATCACTGGACCAGTTTCCGAAACGTCGTGGTTTTCTTAGTTATCTTAAAACCAGGACGATGGATAAAGTCCGAATACCCAATATATCTGTGCTTTTCTCATTGGTAAATATTTCACGATACAATACGAAAAGCATGTCAACCCATGTACAGTATGGTATCTATTGTGCAAAAATCTTTGCAACTACCTGTAATAAATTAATAACATCAGAAGCAATTAAGTATCCAAAACAGCAAAAACTCATCTGGTATATAATTACATGTATCGATTCAGTTTCCGAGTATACAACAATGCATTTTCAACTGCACTGGATGTGACAATACCTGTACAATGGAGAATGCTGGCGTGGCTATGAATTATTAATTGGGAAGTATAGGGATGGAAATACTCGTGGGCCAGCAGTTGCCAGGTAGGACTCAGCAAAGCCATGGAACGCTTAGATATGATAGCGTCCCAGGTTTGAAACTTCCTGAATACAAGCTAACGGCAACCACTCCATGATATTTAGTAAATATTTCCCGTTAAGAATATAGCTTTCCAGTGTGGTTCTGTGAGGAAACAATGCTTAGACATGTCCTGTAAATCCCAAAGCACCATTCTATCTCCACGACTGTAAAATTAAATACAGTGTGACGTGTTTGTGTTTCGGGGGGAAGCTATGAATAACAGCAGCAAAATTTGTTCAGGGTCGCTCGATAGGTTTAGCCTGCAGCTCACAGAACAGGGACTACCGGAAGCACATTTCAGTTTAGACGGAAAGTACATTCCAAAAATACATGGAATTAACATATTTTCTTATCGATGTTTCCTTAAACTAAACTAAACACATCTTATCTAACTAAACGATGGAGATGAACCTACTCCTAGAACACGTAATGGTTGCACTTGGTCAATATAGTCGCTTGCTTCATGATGACCAAAGATTCAAAACCGTGTTCACAAAAACCCTACATTGAACCCTGTTTGAATCTTCTGAACACCTTACGTCGTACAACATAACAATATAAGTAGGTAAGTGTGTCTGTTTGTGAGACAAAGGTTTTAAACGATCATACACACGACACTATTAAAATAAATTTAAAATTTTATGCGGAATTGCATCGCACAGACTTCCGCCTAACTTATTGCAGTAAAGCTTTCCCTATTGTGTAGTATTACTTCATATTCCTTTCCAGCAGAATTCTTCTGCGCCTCTGACTGCGCATAATAAAACATTGCGATATAATCGCAATGTTTTGAATGTAATGGCTTCTAAAAATACATTACAGAGCCCTAAATTATGACGATCATGGCAGTAAGACTCACAATGTCCTTCTGTACTTCAGTCATTCATTGTTAACAAGAAGTTCTTGGAAGAATTTTCACTGTAATTTGAGCATCTGCTGTGATAAGTAGAAAACACTTAGTATATATGCTTAATAAAGTCAATAAAAGAATACAGTTTGANAATGTCCTTCTGTACTTCAGTCATTCATTGTTAACAAGAAGTTCTTAGAAGAACTTTCGCTGTAATTTGAGCATCTGTTGTGATAAAGAGAAAAACACTTAAGTATGTATGCTTAATAAAGTCAATAAAACAATACAGTTTGGGAGACTGTAGTGTTGGTATTATTGATGGAAGTGATTTATGAAGTACATCGTTGAGATGGACTCAGATGGCATGATATACTCGTACATACCAGGTCTCCTGACGATCAGTTCAGGCAGTCGAATAATATTAAGGTTTTTTTCTCGGAAATCTGTGAGGCTTTGATGTTGGTATTACTAATGGGAGTGTCAGTAGATATCTCGTTGAAGATGTGGCAGCATAGTGCGTACCTTTTCATATGGCTGGATAGCTTGCAGTAACTGAAACCTGTAACATTTCATCCGAAGACATGCCCGCAGAATTTAAATTTTCAGTAAAGGTAAAATTAAGTTGTCCTCCCGCTTAACTAATGAAGCACTACGCCATGAAGGCGTGTGGTTGAGTGGATGTATAGATCCACATTTTCTTGACCTCGACACTAGTTGGAGGTCAGGGGTCAGCTTCACGCCCCGGGGAAAGAGCCCCAGGTACCTATTAGATAGAAGGCTGGGTGAGCCCCAGAGCCAGTCTGGACGACGTGGAGAAAATTTTTGAACCTACCGGGACTCGAACTCCGACACTTCGGTCGTTCAACCCGTAGCCGCTCGCTATACCCACTACGCTTTCCCGGCTAATTCTTACAAATGGTATCTTCGCTTCGGGTTTGTGACTAGAATGTATATACATCTTTCAATCTCGTCTAAAAAATTATCTTTATAACAGGCCGTGAAGGCCCATAGGGCTGTGAGACTTCGAGGATCCCACATTTTCTCTAAATAATCGGCTCACAGACTGTGGTAAGGTTGTCAGACTTACGCGCCGGCTGCCCTTTACTCCCCACGAAGATTCCTGGTACTCATTTTTGTTAGAGACTGAGTCGACCCCAGGACCATAGAGCGGCTGGAAAAATTAGGTAAATAAAAAAAATATTCAATGACCTCATCAAGAATCGAACCCGTGACCTTGCAGTTGGTAGCATAGTACCTCAATCGATTATGTTACTGCGTGCCCCCATATAGAAAATATATTCATAATTTTATAAACGAGAATGCAGTTTATTACGTCCTAAATTGTGAAGCACTGCTCATAGCTAATGTGAGGTGTTTATCAACTTGAGTTGTGGACCCAATTTATTGCTCCTGCTGATTGGAGCAAACCCACGTGCTATTTGATTTACGAGGAAGTGAGAGCCAAAGGCCCGCTATAAAAGTCTCAAAACTGCCGAACAATGACCCGAGTATATTGGCACGGTCCTGCCTTCAGCGATGAAGAATAGACAATTTACTATCCCCAGAAATATATGGCACTAAGTTCCTCACGTCCATTATAGGGGCCCATGTACGTAGAAAAGGAGAAAGTGGTCTTGTTTCCGCAACAGTAAAAACTGCTCGAAACGGAACAACACCAGAATGGAAACGTCTCATTAGCGGAAGTGCCTCCAGTTCTGCGAGTACAAAATGACAACTAATGTAAAATTATGTAAGATTTGAGGCTTTCACGGCGGTGACTATGAAGAAAGCAGTCTTCTTAATGTAAAATTAGTACAAATATTATGGGTTTGGACATTATCCATAGTCTTGTCTTTATATAAAAGCAGCGTCCTGTTTATTTTTCAAAACACAACCTTTCGGAGATTGGATTCTGTCTCCGTTTTCAGGTAAAGCCTACTCATTTGGGCCCAATCGATAGAGCTAGTCCCTATCTCCGGTCTATCAATTGAGCCCAACTGAATAGGTTTTACCTGAAGACGTAGACACAATCCAGTCTCCGAAACGTTATGTTTTTAAAAGTGAACAGGACGGTTTTTAGATAAAGACAGGACGATGGATAATGTCCAAAAATATAATATTTGTACTGATGTACCAAGAATTTAATGGAAAACTATGCTAGAATACTAATCGACTTCTATTCTTATCAATATTTTCGGTAGTATGCTTCCAAGAATTTGTGTCAGAAAGAGCAGTCCTGCCATTATTGTGAAAAAGAAATTTGGATACTATTCATGTTATATTAGAAAGAAACTGAAAATAATATAAAAGAAAGAAAAATGAATGGACAGATATAATCAGATGCGCACTACTCACTAAGAGTGTTATGGATACATACACACACACACACACACGTAAATACATACATACGCACATACATACATGCTTACATACACATACACTGACACGTGTCCGGGGTTACGTGACTAATATTAACGGGTTCTGGATGGGATGGCTGAATTTTTTACCACCTTCTACAACCAACTCGCACTTACAAGCAATACAGCGCTATCGCTGATTTACACAATTTACAGACCATCGTTATACACGCACTAGGATCCTCATTCTTCACTAGTCGTATTCTGGTAACGGAATTAAAACAGTCTCACACTGTGACTAAATCTTCACAGGCTGACTCCTAATTCTTTTTCAACTACTGTCTTCACGTGACTATCTCCTACCGACAACTCCGTTCTATTTCTTCAGTTCTCATTGTCGTACTCTCTGTTGTATTCCTTGTACTCTTCTGTACTCCTACAGCTGCTAGCTTCGGAATTCGACTCTCTTATATTTCCTCGGCGTGGACCACGCAGCAAAAAACAAAAAACAAAAACAGTCGCACTATTGTTGTAGAGGCGTGTTACCCTGCAGTTGCCTAGCAGTCTCGGCGCGGACCACATAGAAAACACATTTCATTCTTGTCACGCCGCGTATTTATTGGTTCGTTACCCGGCAGTGAATGTCCTTTATTGTCACGTATTTTTGTACGCATTACCCAGCAATGAGCTGTTTACCAAAAATCTGTCTCCGCGGGAACGTGTTTATCGAGCCGTTGCCTATCAGTGGGTCTGTATGTCACGATACATACATTAGTGATGTATATACTGTGAATTGTTTTGTCTATAATAGGCCACACATTTTCAGTACCATATTAATTTCGATTATTATAGCCCCACTAGTTGCTGAGATTTTGTGGTAATGCCTGTGAATAGACCTTAATGCGCTTGGAAAGCCGAGAAATAGATGGGAAGACAATGTGAAGATAATCAAGTTGTGAGGATTATTCATAATCGTGTCCAATGACGGCACTTGGACTGCAGTCCGTGTATATACGTGTGTGTGTGTGTGTGTGTGTGTGTGAACCATAAATCTATATTGCGGACTGGAATTGCTTAAGCTGCAGACAACCTGCTGGGAAACACTCTCCTGTAGGAGGGAGGGCCGTCTTCGAGCGTGCGGATGACCAAGAAAAGAGAACCAGAGTGATTTATTCCGCAGACTCTCTCTGAAGCCGCCATTTCTAATCATTCTAATGTCTCCACTTTCGTGCTGCAGTTATCAGGACAAGCAGGAGAAGCCAGGGAACCTTCTGCAAAACGATGCTCTCCCCAACCGCTATTAAATGTTTCGCACTTCTCCCATGACTTTTCATTTTCACCTATTCTTCTGCTATACTTCGTAACCTCTCTTTATCTCTCTCCCGGTTAGTCGCTGGCTTCCCACCGCGGCGGCCCAGGTTCGATCCCGGGTCTGGTCAAGTGGGATTTGTGGTGGACAAAGTGGCGCTGCGGAGGGTTTTCCCCGAGTACTTCGGTTTCCCCTGCCAATCTTCATTCCACGAAATTCTCCATCATCATAATCACCCGGGGCAGGCTACAATAGGCCAATCGGTGTCCGCCGTGCCGAGTGGACCCAGTTGGACTCCACCGCCCCTCCCCACTAGGCGAATTACTTCTCTCTCTCTCTATCAGTAAACCGGAGAGATCACGGATGCAAGGAAGCTGCGCTATTCTTAACATTCTTGCGTACTGCGCACGACAGGCATTAGACTATAACGCAAATTGTTATTTATCACTGCTCTCCACACTTGGAGTTGCACGCAGTTGCACTGGCCGTTAACTTCGTCCGAAAATACGTCAATAAAGAAACAACACGCTCCTGAATCCGAATGAATCTACGTCATGAAGTGAAGCAGTGAAATTGTCTTGAAAATGTATGTGTGGTTTGCAGATGATAGAAAACAAAAGAACTGTGGGCTCCGTTTTGAAATCCGTGTATTTTCCAGATGCGTTGCTTGAGATTTTGCATACCCCATGTGTTTTGATAATAATTTATTGCATATACAGCAGACATTTGTTGCAAAGCTAATCGCACTAAATAAAACAAACTATCGGACTATGTTGTTTATTGTTAAGTGTACACCATCTCGAAAAATAGTTCAAATAAAATTTGTAAATACTAATGAGGTCTATATTTTATACGGCGCGCAAGTTTATCGGACAATGGTCTAAACATACTCGTAGAGTTCAGTTTTAGATTAATGTAAAATATCTGTCATCTCTGCAAGTACGAATTAAATTAATATTAGGCTCACTCGTAAGTTTTCATAAAACCCTCATATAAGACAGTTCATCGAAATTTCTCGAAAAATTCGGAAAATAAACTTGCTGACACATGATGGGCTCGGCATGCACAGTATTTTATGGACTTCTACGAAGAGATCTCCTAAAACTTCGACTTCATTGACAGGCAACCCGCAGCTCGCCGGACCACCACACGGGCCTCAGAATGAATTCCGCTAATGAATACTAAAAATGTTGCGTGTCAGATAATATGCTACAAATATTTTAAAAGAATACATTTCAAATTAGAACCGAAGATTGCTGTCATTATACTGGAAAACATATTTTGTTGGCAGATGTTCATTATATTTAATATTCCACTGCTGTAATAAGATCAGGTCGGTCAGTCCGCAGCGCGTGTTTTAACATCCATGTCAATTCTTATGATTTCCTCTGTGTGAACTTGAGCTTAGGCTGTTACTGTCGTCTTTTGTTTGCTAGTCTGAAGTGAGATAGCATTATTGTTACTGTCGAAACCTTTGCTTTGAGAGACCACATCGTCACAAACTGCAGTGATGTTTGTTTAAAAGTGTGCTGTACGTTTCTGAAAAGTGTTTGGCGCACTTCAGACCGCCTCTGTGGTCTAGTGGTTAGAGTTCCAGGCTACAGATCCAGATATACGGGTTCGATTCCCGGCGCTACCAGATTTTCTGAGAAGCAGTGGGTCTGGAACGGGGTCCACTCAGCCTCGTGAGGATAATTGAGGAGCTATTTCAAGGAAATAGCGGGTCCTTCTAAAAAACCGAAATTAACGGCCGTGGGGATTCGTTGCGCTGACCACGCGACACTTTCTATCCGCCAAAGTTGGCACTAAAATTCGCCGTCAAGCGGCGGTCGCTCGGTCGGTATAGTTCGCTTGCGGACTAAAACCGCGGACTTTGTTTTCTTTGTTTGTTTGTTTGGCGCACTTCAGAGAGATTGTATAGTGACTTCTAGTATAGCAGACACTGCATTAACAGGAATTCGGTTTCGGTAGACGAGAATACCCGTATATCAACATTTATGAGAGAAGGAACACAACTAAAAAGAAATGTAGGAAAATGATGTGATATTTTCGCTTGTGCAGCTGATTGTTAGTAAACAATATTTCAAACCAACAGTGTTAGTGATGAAAGTCCGAGAGCATTAACTTTTCACTCACTCGCTCACTCGTGGAGCTCAGCCCTTCTTGAGAAGCCGCCAATTGTGCAGGTACTCAAGAACTTTCCAGCATTTTATGGAACCCGAAGGTTTATCACCATCTTTACAAGAGCCCTTCACTGGTCCCTATCCTGAGCCAGATCAATTCAATTCAATCCATACCATCCCATCTTATCACTCTAAGATCCATTTTAATATTGTCCACTCACCTACGCCTTGGTCTCTTTCCTTCTGGCTTTCTCACCAATATCCTATATGCATTCCTGTTCTTACCCATTCGTGCTACATGTCCTGCCCATCCCATCCAACTCTTGAGATCTTTCGTAACTTTTCACTGATATTTTAAAATAAATTTTGGTGTAATAGTATGACGGCAGTAAAGAAAATAAAAGATGTAGATGAAAACCATAGGTGGACTGAAGAGCATTTCTTAGTGTGTATTAAATGGACTATTGTTTGCATCGTTTGTAATGAAAGTATTTTCTGAACTATTAATTAAGAGAGACAAAGCAGCAAAGTGTGCATTACAACTGAGCGGCCTGGAGGAGGCCCTGTTTAAGAAGCCACAAATATCTCAGCTTAAAAACCATCCTGCTCAACAATAAATTTATTAAAATATCCAGTCTAAAGGCAAGACAACGCAATGAGTACTGCTTACTTGGCTTCTGAAATTATAGCAAAATAAAATGAAATTTTTAGTCGTGGGAAAACAGAATGCTCAGAGGCAGCTGTACATATTGCATCTCCTAACAAAGAAATATACATGCAAGAGAGTATATATACGAGTTCTAAAATGAGTTTATCAAGAAATCACCGTTGATAGAAGAATCGAAGAATTCTGAAACAACATTTAAGAATGCTTGATGATGAAAACCGATAATTTTCAGTGGTTTATTGTCTGTGGGCAAAATCACCGATGTGAGCAACACAGCCAAACTTGCTGTTTTGTTCGCGAAATCGACGTGGAGTTCAACATAACTGATGAATCAGCTGCCCTAGTGACAATGGAAGGGACCATCACGGTTGCAGAAGTCTGGATATCCCAGCACAGAAACCAGCTGAATAACGGAAGGAGCGCCAAGTATGGCCGGAAGGGACCATGACCTATTTTCGCTTATCGCCGACATGAAGAATACAACGTATAGGCCATTCGATGATAAGACTTTTTTTATTGCTAGTGGGGTGGGACTAAGTCCCTTGTACTGCGGCCACTTCTGGCCTATTGTACCAGCCCCAGATGATAGGTGAGGGTGATTGTGGAGCAATTGGTGGAATGAAGATTGGCAGGGGAAACCGAAGTACTCGGAGAAAACCTGCCCCATCGCCACTCTGTTCAGCACAAATCCCACTTGACCAGACCCGGGATCGAACCCGGGCCGCCGCGGTGGGAAACCAGCGACTAACCGCTTGAGCTATGGCGCGGCCCATGATAATACATTACTTGATATACCGCGAGAATCTGAAGACGGATTTCCCCAAGATGACGAAAATAGTTGCAGTGCTTTAAGACACGTTAATTTCCTTAAGTAAAGTTCTCCCTGTATGAGGCCGTGGCGTCCCATAAGGTTGTGAGACGTCGAGGCTCACACATATTCTAGAGAAACAGCTCAGTCATGGCTGTTGGGTTGTCAGCCTTAAGGGGTCCATACACGTATGAGTCCGGCTCGGCGAGCTTGACTCAGGAGCCGGGCTCGGATTAATTTTACCACAAACGCATGAGCTGACTCCCAACTTTGCAACCCACACACGGACGAGTTTGGCTCATTGGAACCCGAGCCGAGTCGGACTCGCGAGCCAGACTCGTACGTGTATCGGCCCCTTCACGCGCCGCCTGTCGTTTACCCTCAGGAAGATTCCTGGTACTGATTTCTGTTAGAGGCTAAGTCGACCCCAGTTAGTAAATAGTTCTTTTAAAAAACAAAAAACAAATTTGTAATGAATAAATTGAGAAGTCGACTCGAATACGAAAGAGTAGGAAGCTACCGCCCAGTTGCCACTTCACGTACATTCAGATATTGAGAACTTTGTGGCAAAGCAACAAGGGCAAGCTTCACATTGACGTTCTTCCATTCTTAGCTATAAAACGGCAATTCCTAAAAAGAATTAGTATTTTCACTGCAGTAATACCAACAGCTTTTATCACATAAAAGCTTATATAACAGTTTGTTGAAAAAAATATGACCTTCCCTGTTATCAGTTGGCTTACGGCAGTTGTGTAGTTCTGATATTTTAAAATAGACCCTCATGCAGAAGAGGCTGCTCAGCGCAGCCCGCATTCCTCGCGAGCCACTGGATTGTCTAGACCTGCACGCATTACAGGTATGTAGCAGAAGCTGCTTCGGCTTTTTGAGGATATGGCACACCAGAAACAATGGACGAGGAAATGAATATGCTATCCAGACACTCATATATAGGACAACATGTGACTTAAGAATAGAATAAATATAATTTAATCTAAGCGAATGTGAAACGAACAACAAAAACGGCGATGAATTGTCGATATATATTTAAGTTACGCGTTAGTGCTTCTGTTCTCACTTTAAAGTGAACTACTGTATTTTTTCGGCCTTCAGATTCGAATAAAGGCCATCAATGTATACAGTTTTACTACTCTGATGAAACATAACACAAAATAATAATTCCTCTTCAAGAGTGGTTCAGTTTCCGAACTGCTTGCATGTATGTGTGTGTAGTAGTGACTATAGACGGGGTTTGGGTTGGATGATTGAATTGTTAACACCTTATACAATCAACTCGTATTTACTAGCCATACAGCGCTATCGATAATTTACACAATTTGCAGTTCACCGTTACACATTCACTAGGATTCCCAGTCTTCCCTTGTATCCTGGTACCGGAATTAAAAGTCTCATTGTGTCTAAATCTTCTAATCACATGCTAGGTCTTCGCAGGCTGACTTCTAATTCTTCTTCAAGTACTAATTTCCCGTGGCTGTCTCCTGCCGACAAATGAACTGAACTCTGTTGTACTCCATTGTACGCCATTGTACATCCGTTCTCTTGACTCTCTGTTCAAAGTCAAAGTCACATTACGACTGACGGTCAGTCAGTAAGTCTTGGAGTCGAGCCCCATCTGGGACTCATGACGAGATATTTATTACTCTTTGACAGTTATGGTCTTGTTCTTTGTTGGGCGCCCTCTCTGACAAGAGTACGGGTCTGTCTTTTGTATATGCTGCTGGTCCTTGCCAACGCACTCTTTCTTTCTTTATTTCTTTCAGTTGCCTAGTAAACAGTCTCGGCGCTGACTGCTTAGAAAACGCCTTTCATCCTTGTTGCTTATTGTTATACGCATTATCCAACAACTGTCGTCCTTACATTGTTGAGAGCGTAGCTTCGGGAATGTCTTTACCGAGCTATTGCCTAGAAGTGATCATATGCATCACAATATGTAAGAGTTTCTTAAAGAAGTTTCGGCATGAAAGGTAAAATTGTCACCGTGCTACGTCATTAAGACTTGGTGGGGAGTGTAGGTACGGATCCACGTAATCTTGATCTCGGCACTGGTTGGAACTGAGTTGGCTTCACACACCAGCCGCTTTAAACCCCGGGAAAGGTCCCTCGGTACTTATTGGATAAGAGACTGAATGGGCCCCAGAAAAAGGCCTGCACGACGTAGAGAGGAGAAAAAACTTGCCCATACCAGGACTCAAACTCTAACTCATCGGCCGACAAGCCCAAAGTTCAACATACAGAGGCTTAATTTTATAATTCAAATAATGGTGTGCGATTGTATATTAATGACCGCCTTTGTGGTATAGTGGTCAGAGTCCCTGGCTACAGATCCAGAAGTACCGGGTTCGATTCCTGGTGCTACCAGATTTTCTGAGAAGTAGTGGGTCTGGAAAGGGGTCCACTCAGCCTCTTGAGGATAATTGTGGAGCTACTTGAATGGAAAAATAGCGGCTCCGGTCTAAAAAACCGAAATTAACGGCCGTGGGGATTCGTTGCGCTGACCACGCGATACCCTCTATCCGCTAAAGTTGACACTAACTTCGCCGACAAGCGGCGGTCGCTCAGTCGGTGTAGTTCGATTGCGGACTAAAGCCACGGAGTTTGTTATTGTTTGTTTGTTACTGCATATTAATGATCAAACAAAGTCGCTGCATATAGATTGTGGGTTTATATGTTATGACGCCGTGTAGCCGAAGAAGGTGGAAGCGGTAACGCTTCTGACTTGCATCCGAGAGGCGCTCAGTTTGAATCTCGGCCAAAATATATATTAACTTGATTGCGGTTTTCTTGGGTTTCCTCAGTACCTCTAGGCAAATTCCTGGACAGTAATTTAAATTAACCTACGGCAACTTGTTCGCGCATTTTTGCAATCCATTATTCACTATATATACACGAATTAAGTTTTTGGACATTATCCATCGTCTTGTTTTATTTAAAACACTTCCTGTTTATTTTCCAAAACACAACGTTTCGGAGACTGGATTCTGTCTCCGTCTTCAGGTAAAACCTCCTTAGTTGGGCCCAATAGATAGAGCTAGGCCCTATCCCAACTGAGTAGGTTTTACGTGAAGACAGAGACAGAATCCAGTATCCGAAACGTTGTGTTTTGGAAAATAAACAGGACGGCTTTTAGACAGAGACAAGACGATGGACAATGTCCAAAAACTTAATACTTGTACCAATGAACCATCGTCACATACTTCCAGACCTTTTTTCCACTTTTCACTCTCAGTCAGTAGACACTATGGACACAGTGTTACTAACAGCATCGTTAAATAAGCTATAAAGAGAAAAACACTGTGTAGCCCGTTAGGTGGTTACCAAACTTTAAGTTGGAGGTAGCACGTTCCTCTGAGGGAGCCCTGGAAGACACTTAACATGTTGCAAGATGACGTTGCCCAGAACACCGCAGTTTTCAGCTTCACTGTCATGATAACTTCTATTTCAAAACTATTACAATCTAACATCGAGTCAGATCTCTTTCTGCAATGATCTATCGGAATTGCGGTTAAACCTGACAGTATGAGAAACGCTCTCACGAATAGCTTGGCCAATTTACGATCTGGTCGAAATAACTTCACGAATGAACAGCCTCGCAAGTAAACCCTGCAGTCAGTGCCTCTCTCATGCATTTATTGCTTCTGGCAAGCTCCGTCGGTGATCTATATATTTTTATTAGCGGCAATGACCAGGTATTTAGGGTGACTGACAGCAAAATATTAACCATTCTATATGCTGTGTTGGAAATCGCATAGGTCTACATCTGGCGCAAATGCGAAAGCATCTAATGTCTCTTGAAGTGAAAGCGTGGGTTCAGGAACACTGAATTTCTGACGCCATATTGCTTTATGACGGTTAAGAATAGCTAGGTGCAGTAGTATCAAGTCATGTACTTATACCGTCCGTACAGGCATGCTTCATCCTTAATTATAAAAAGACTACCTCACTAACTAACTAACTCCATGGAGCTGAGTCCGTCTTGAGAAGTCGCCAGTATCTCAGCCACTCAGGAATTTCCCAACATCTTATGGACCCCGAAGGTTCATTACCGTGTTCACAAGAGCCCTCCACTGTTCCCTGACTTCCATTTCTCTTCGTTATGAAGCTTCTCATTGTGCCATTTTCTTCAACCTCCCACCACTTCTTCTCTTTGCGGTCTAAATATTCTTCTCAGCACCCTGTTCTCAACCACCCTCAGTCTATGTTCCTCCCTTAATGTAAAATACCAAGTTTCACACCAATACAGAAGCACATGCAAAACTAGTTTTGTATATTCTAATTTTTATGTTTTTATACAGCAGATAAGAAGACGAAAGGTTCTGGACTGAATGGTAGCAAGCATTACCCGAATTCTATCGCCTCCTAATTTCCTGCTGAATCAGGTTTTGATTTGTTATCCCCTTGACACTACAGCCCCAGTGGGCCTAGGCCTACCTCCATGAACTTCTCCGTTCACTTCGGTTTTTCTAGATCTTACACATACGGTAGGACTCCTTGGGCGAGTGATCAGCTCGTCGCAAGGCCTCTACCTGTACACAAACACAGAAAAACGCACACAAACATCTATGCCCTGAGTGGGTTTCGAACTCACGATCTCTGCTTCCGAGAGAGCGAAGACAGTGCATGCCTTAGACCCCTTAGACCGCTCGGCTACCGTGACCGGCTTTGATTTGTTATAGTCGTTCCCAAATATCTGAACTGTGCCACATCTTCAAAACATGTGTTAGCTGTGTTTATGTCATGATTTCAGCGGACTACACGGCGTTATATCATAGAAGATAGAACTCTTGAATTAATACAATCGTCTCACATGTTTCTGTCGCATATGACCGTATTTAGAGGCTCGAAAGATAAAAGGAGATCGCTGATGTATGCATTAAAATATGGAATATGTATATTCCTTGTAAGCAAAATACGATATTGTGAAATATGTTATGGTTGCTCTCGCTTCTGGCGTGTGTTAAATTACTTTACACAGACTTCGCGTGAAGTATGAGGTAATGCTATGTCGGTAATTTTCTTATATTCTTTGCTACTGTTTTAACACAGCTCCAAAACAAACAACAACTAACATCTCTACCAATACAGACAGGAATGAAGTACGTAAGACCATCACTAACACAGTTTTGCGCAATTGTTCTTACGAAGTCTGTATAAAAGCAATTTAACAATGTTTTTCTGAAGCCAGAGCAACCATAACATGTGCCGAAACCTCGTGTTTTAGTCAGAAAAATGTGTGTTGTATATTGTTACGTGATGGATTGGTAAACGAATTTATTGAACCTAAAACAACTCATGACACTTTGTAGACTAGCGTTCTCCGTCACGGTCTTCACTGCGCTGCCTGGTAGCGGCTTCGAACTATGTGGCGTCCTCTGCTTCCGTATTCAACGGTTCCTGTCCTCGATGACTGGCACCTTTCAGCTGCAGCTACCGAAATGAACTAATTGGCGAACTCACAAAGTCAACGTCAAAGTCAAAGTTACTTTACGACTGGCGGTGTACCGCCGGTCAGTTCCTCTTGTCGCCAGGCCCCTTGAGGCCACGACCAGAGGGTTTTTTTTTTCAACTGAACCCTTCCGGTAATAGTCCTTACGTAACATCCTCTCTAACGAGAAGATGGGTTTGTCGTTTATAAATAAGCTTGGATTTTCGTCAAGTGTATATTTCGCACATGTAACATGTTATTGAAAATTCTTCCTTTTTTACTACACACAAGTCCTCTGTCAGTACAGGCTTTACAGAGTAGATCATGTCTAACTTAAGTATCTTATGCTACAACGCAGCTTAAACATTTGAACGGTCGTAAACTTGGGACAATCGACTCCTAATGTAGCCTCGGCACGGACCGCATAAAAAACACTTCTCCCAAGAAGCTTAAAACAGAAGAAGCAAGAGGACGGGAAAATTACACAATGAGGATCTTCGTAATCTGTATGTATAATCTTTAAAGTGATTTAATCAAGAAGGATAAGGTGGACGGGGTATATAGTATGGGAAAATTAAGAATTGAAACGTTAGGCTTTACAAGAAACGAAAATTTAAAATGAATCAAGACCTGTTACAGGAGAAAATGTGGACTGGACGAAGTGACTCAAAAAATGGTTGAATAGCAGGCCGTTTTGAACACAGTAACGAATGTTGCATTTCATGAAAACAGGACATTTCTAGACCATCTAAGCAACTATAAACTGTTCAAGGAATATCTTGCATCATGAAGTCAGTCTTTTGTTTTCGGGTGGATGAAGTCAGCTGTCATCACGTACCGTATACACAATCTGGAAGCCGTAAGGACGGGAAGGCAGATTTTCTGATTGCTCTGGAGAAATTTATCTGAGCCTCAGCAGTTTTTACATAACGTTTACAGTGACTGCAAGTCTACATGTGCTTCGCCAAGTAACGAGGTGACTTCTGTAACAAATATGAGAACAACAACTTCTGAGTTGTATCGCCTTGTATTTCGTAGATGTTCACTGGCGTTTCGGAGGAATGTATAGCCTCCTTCTTCAAATTACTGTCTGCTTATTGCTGCTTTCTTGCTTGGCTGATCCTTCGACCCTGAAATTGGAGGATATATGCTCCTCCGAAATATCGGAGGAATTTAACAAGTACAGGGCATTGCAAACCAGAAGATTGTACTCTTTGTAGTCAATGTGCATGGGTTACCTGCAGACCAGCGCACGCACTTGCCACCAAGTCGCTGCCCGTGAAATACACATCGCTTCAAACAATAGAACGTCGTTTTACATAATGTAAATTTAGTTTTAAATTACTTTAATATGTTGAATTATTTGAAAAAGAAACAAATTTGTTTTCAAAATAATAAGCTTTTGGACGTACAGCCCCTATGGACTATAGAGTGTTAGAGAACAGTGTAGAAATTTACGAAAATCATCATACATACCCGAGGAGTTCTGTCTTCTGGGATATAACGCAGTTCAGGTCATTGAAAATCAGCCGACTTTTTGAATGAACATGTCGCCTCCATCTTCAGCATCGAATTATAAACGAAGCAAGAAACCAACAAGAGAGCACTGCTTGCCACCTGCTTTCACACTGTTCTCTTGCTTCGCTTATTCTTCGCCCTTGAAGATAGAGGCGACATGTTTCTACGAAACGTCGGTTGACTTTCAACGGACTAAACGGCGTTAGAACCCAGAAGATAGGACTCTTCATAACTACCGCTGTGAGAACCTCAAATCCATACATATTTGACTATGGCCCTTTGCGGCCGAAATATGTGAATTTAGATGAAGTATTGACTAAGTGATGAATCGACCAGTATTCTGTGAGGTTACATTGAAGACTATATTGCACGATAACATAATATAGCAAGATGCTCAAATACAATATTTCTTTCCCCCTTGGCACTACAGCCCCAGTGGGCCTAGGCCTACCTCCATGAACTTCTTCGTTCACTTCGGTTTTTCTAGATCTTACACATTCGGTAGGACCCCTTGGGCGGGGGATCAGCTCGTCGCAAGGCCTCTACCTGTACACGAACACAGAAAAACGCACACACAAACTAAACATCCAGCCCTGAGTGGGATTCGAACCCACGATCCCGGTTTCCAAGCGAGCGAAGACAGTACATACCTTAGACCGCTCGGCTACCGTGACCGGCCCAAATACAATGTTATCAGCAACATTTATTAAAGCACTTTTTCTAGTCAGTGAATGTTTAACGAAATAACGTATGAACACTACAGAACGTTCCTATGGAGTGGTATGTAATATAACTTAGGGTCTGGAGACCTAGGACACACAGGCAGGCAGAAGGAGGGGTTGTTGCTGTCTTTACGAGATCCCAAGAGGATTCATGGCGTAAGTTCCCAGACCACGCCCTACTTCCTGAATGCCTTTGCTGTCAATAGCCGATTGACACACACACGACCGAACATCGCTATAAATACACGCGTCATGTACAGACCCAGAGTTTGGCTCGGCAATAAACAAAACATGTGCTGGCAGGACAGGAACTGCGCCAAACCTCAGCACGTGTACTAACGAGTGTGGCATATCGGGAGTTACTGTGGCCGTGGACATCTGGGTCTGCCCTAAGATTACTTCGTTATGCCAGCACTTTAATAGCAACAGCGGACTAATTCTCCCTTGGGATGTAATTAAAAACGTGACGCTTGACGCGGATTAGCTGTAAGCATAGACTGTACTATAATTGAGTGAACATCAGGGCGAATACAGGAACTTCGACAGCTGTTTTGATGGTGTGCAAGAAGCAAGTTTTTAATTGCGTTTATTTTGTGACTACCCACAAATTATATTGAATATGAAGAAAGCAGTCTTCTGGGATTTGGCACCGTGTATATGTGGTGTTAACCGACGTTTCGGAGGAACGTATCGCCTCCATCTTCAGGGTAGAAGAAAAAATATATAAGAAATCTGCAAGCAAAGAGACCGTGAGAACCGGTAAAAGCAGACACAGTCTGCTCTCTTTGCTTGCAGATTTCTTATATATTTTTTCTTCTACCCTGAAGATGGAGGCGATACGTTCCTCCGAAACGTCGGTTAACACCACATATACACGGTGCCAAATCCCAGAAGACTGCTTTCTTCATAATCACCGCCGTGAAAGCCTCAAATCTTATATATTGAATATTGTCACGTGTAAGGGATTGCCGTGACTAATATTAATGGATTCTGGATTTGATGATCGGGTTTGTTGGAACTTCTTTACAATTACATTCAATTATAACAGCGCACACATTGAACTCCTGAATGACGTCTGTATGAAGAATCTCTGATACTGCTATGAATCTCCGTATTCACAAATACTCCATTTTTACAACTGCCAGAAAGCCGAACAGAGATCGCCGCCTCCAACTGTAACTCATGAATGCGTTGTCTCGGAAACCGTGTGGTAATTCCGAAACAACGGTTTGGTTTTCCAAGTGTTCACAACTTTTAGTTTTCGTCCCCAAGAAAATTGTTTTGTTGTCATGAAAACATGCTTACCGAAACGTTGGCTACTAAGCAACCTAAGTCCTACTGTTGACTGCGATATCTCGAGAATGTATTTACTGAACCGTTGCCTAGCAAATGATCATATTTCATCACAATATTGTTTGTAAAGGGGTTCAGGCTAGTTGGAGAGCTGCTCCGAAAAACTTATCTTCAACTTTGTGCCCCAAAAGATGTTGGTGTATAATTCAAGTTATACACAGCTTATAATCTGCATCTACAATAAATGGAATAAATTATATCCTAAACAGTGTATTAAATAAGTTTCAAATGAGAAAAAGGAGGATCAGTCTATTGAACAACAAATATATTATTGCTTATCTCATAAAAATTAAAAAAGCAAAGTAAAATGGTATAAGTAAATATTTTATCAATTGTTAATGTGGTTCTGACCTGTTAACGAGATGACTAATCTTCTTTCTCGCAGAGCAGCGCCTCAATTCGGGGACGAATTTTAATTTTACGTACCCCAAGTTGAAGATCATTGGTCTAGGTGGTCTAGGCGTACCGCAGTCCATCCAGGCTTGAGCTGCGACAGACCTTCATCACGTTACGTGACTGATTCATCTCGACTTCCTTCCCAGCTATTAGTTCACCGTCACTCCACCACCACTGTCGACATACGAATACGAACGTAATATGTGAAGTTGAAAAACTTTCGTCAAATAAGTCAAGAAACAACCATTCAATTAACCAGCCTATCAGGCCACGCCATAGCTCAAGCGGTTAGTCGCTGGCTTCCCACCGCGGCGGCCCGGATTCGATCCCGGGTCTGGTCAAGTGGGATTTGTGGTGGACAAAGTGACGCTGGGGCAAGTTTTCTCCGAGTAGTTCGGTTTCCCCCGTCAATCTTCATTCCCCCAATTGCTCCACAGTCACCCTCACCTATCATCGGGGGCTGGTACAATAGGCCAGAAGTGGCCGCAATACAAGGGACTTAGTCCCACCCCACTAGCAATAAAGAAAAAAACAGCCTACCTACCCACCCACCCACCTGCCTGCCTGCTTGCCCGCCCCTCCATCCATCTATTTATCTTAAACATAATGAACCTTTAACTTAACTGATCAATGGTATGAATATCCGCCCACTTTCAAAATTTCAGAGTTTTATGTTAATTTATTTAATAGCGCGTTATCATATGCAGATGTTACATAGACTCAAATGTCAGGTGCCGGTCACGGTAGCCGAGCGGTCTAAGGCATGCACTGTCTTCGCTCGCTCGGAAGCCGGGATCGTGGCTTCGAATCCCACTCAGGGCATGGATGTTTGTGTGCGTTTTTCTGTGTTTGTCTACAGGTAGAGGCCTTGCGACGAGCTGATCACCCGCCCAGGGAGNNNGTCCTACCGTATGTGTAAGATCTAGAAAAACCGAAGTGAACGGAGAAGTTCATGGAGGTAGGCCTAGGCCCACTGGGGCTGTAGTGCCAAGAAAAAAAAAGTCAGGTTCATTTCGAAAAATTTGGAAAGAAGTGGCCAATGCGTACTTTAAAGCATTTTCCAGCATTTGCCCGGGGAACAAAGCAAAACCATGAAGAACTGAATGGGGAAGGCCGGCCTTCAGACTCCTGTTTCTTTGGTTCTTGGGCCCTTCGCCAATGATTTCTTATTTGAACTCAGTATAACGCATTATCGAATGGTACGATCAGTGCCTATCATTTGGAAATAATGTTAACGAAGCGGTGGTAACCTGCTATTAAACTCAATCATTTGCCTGGAAAGACTGAGGAGGGTAAGGAAAAGAGGACTTTCTCAGTTGCACGGATTTTAGAGCTTCGAATGGTAAGTCGACAGAGAACGTCGAATTGGGAAGGATGAGGAACAATACTGCTCTGGGCTATTCTAAAGGGGCCCATACACGTACGAGTCTGGCTCGCGAGTCCGTTTCGGCTTGGGTTTCAATGAGCTAGACTCGTCCGTGTGGGGGTTGCAAAGTTGGGAGTCAGCTCATACGTTTGTGGTGAAATTAATCCGAGCCCGACTCCCGAGTCAAGCTCACCGAGCCGGACTCGCGAGCCAGACTCGTACGTGTATGGGTCTCTTTAGGCAACGACTAAGGACTGGGGAGAACTACAAAAATCTCATGATATCCTGTTTCCGGTCCTACAAAGCATTTGCAAGAGTCCTACCCTTCTGTTAAATACAGCCAGTTTTGCCTGCAACTTCGACAACTTACACGACTCAGGGGATGCATGTGGCTACATGTGTTAGCAACCCCGAAGGACCGATTTCATGACGATGTTGTGTGACGTAGGTCCGGGTCCAAAATAGACTGCCCGCGGTCAACCTGAAGAGGAGGCCAGGGGCACAGGGGCCTAACCCTCGACGGATTTAGCCGGCCAGGAATGCCAAGAGGTCTTGTTCTCTCTCGGTGAAGGCAGAGGTGTATTTTAAGATTCTAAGTACCAGAACACACATTTATATGAAATTTTGTATTGGGAGTTTGCACTAAAGGCTTTGGAATAAATTTACTTTAGTTTTGTACAGGCCCTCTCTCAATGCTGCAGATGTTAACCATACACTAAATGGACATGAATGATGTCACTGTTTGTTAAATATACAATTTGTAATTCTCATATATATCTTAAAGTGTGGACCGCCTCTGTGGTCTAGTGGTCAGAGTTCCTGGATACAGAGGCGTAAAACACACACACACAAACAAAACAAAAACTCCGTGGTCTTTAGTCCGCGAACGAACTATACCGACCGAGCGACCGCCGCTTGTTGACGTAGTTAGTGCCAACTTTAGCGGATAGAGGGTATCGCGTTGTCAGTGCAACGAATCCCCACGGCCGTTAATTTCGGCTTTCTAGACCGGAGCCACTACTTCTCCATTCAAGTAGCTCCTCAATTATCCTCACGAGGCTGAGTGGACCCCGTTCCAGACCCACTACTTCTCAGAAAATCTGGTAGCGCCAGGAATCAAACCAGGAACCTCTGGATCTGTAGCCAGGAACTCTGACCACTAGACCATAGAGAGGAACCGTAGAGACAAAAAAAGATAAGTATGGATTATGCATTAATAAAATACCGATAGCCACAACAGAAACGGAGGAACGGAAAACAAACTGGTGTGAGAGAAGAACTCAGTTTGATACGTGAAGAACCCAAATTTATGGCATGTCATTTCATAATATCCTGTATAAGTGTGCACACATATTATGAAGCCCATCCAAAGTAAATAAAGCCCGACTGACAGTTAATATTACCTCAGCTAAAGCAGAATAGCCACAACAGGGGCACTCAAGGCTGCAGCCGGCATGGGCTATGCAGTTAAAGCTTTCGATTGCCACAAGAACATTGAGACAGACCTAGCTAATTTGCTACCTTCGCGATTCAGAAAAATGGTTCTTTTTGGGGGAGGGGGCTTGTCGCGAAGTAGTTAGCGTCATGCTAAGATAAAGTTGCCTCTGTGCCTAAGCATCACACCACGAGGGCTCAGAGAAGGAGAACAAGATGCTTGGTGGTTAAGCTCCACGCGTTCCAAATCTCCGTCATGGATGGAGGCCAACTTCCAGGGTCGTCTTAAATATATGAACATGAGGTCCCAAGAAGAACGTAACTGGAAGCTCCGTGTCATCCACCTGGAGAACGCATTTCCATTCTTGCTGAATTATGTGTTTCCTCCGCAAAATTCACTACATAAACACATTCTGGAGAAGTTGCTTTTGTTCGTGTGTTACATCTCCAAAAACAGTAAACAGATTTAAATCTAATTCGATTTCGGGAATTTTCACTATAAATTGTCTAGCCAGTTTGCTTTCGGTTCTTCCCCGTTAAAAAATGTATTCTTTTCCGAAGCTGAAACCGAGCTTTATCAGTTTCCTAAAGGCAATCTTGTTATTAAGCAGATTACATGAAGCTAAATTTGCCTCTGTGCTTAATTAATTAAGCACTATTCCATGAAGGCCTATGAGGGAGTTGAGGTATAGCCCCACCATTCTTCACCTCGACACTATATGGAGGTGAGTGGTCAGCTTTACGATCCGGCCGCTTTACCCCCGGGGGGAAATTGCCTTGGTACCCACTGGATTGGAGGCTGGTTGGACCCCAGAGCCGGTCTTGACGCTGTGGAGAAGAGAAAAATCTTGCCCCTGCCGTAAATGCAACCCCGGCTGCCCAGCCATTAGGCCTTTGCTATACCGACTGAGCTATTTTGACTAGAAGCAGATGAGAAAAGAGATTATATATATTCTCATCTCTTTTCTCATATATATTTCGTTAAAGATTAGTAATAATTTGAAATATTTTTTATGTACGAAAGGCTTATAAAGTGTATAAAATCGCAAAGCGCAGGCTTGAACACGTGTACTGTACAGGAGCACCTTCTGCCAATTCTGCTGGCAAGGAGGAGAGCAATCTGCAATACGGCACATCGTGCATTGTCGTTTCCGATCTGCACTGCCGCTGATTGCCAAATAGGTCAGCCGAACACCTGCTGTTTCGGGCCCAACTGACCCTGTCTGTCACGTTGTAAGCAGCTACCCCATGCTCATTTTCCGACAGACCCCGTTTTCTGGGCCCCGCACTCCATCACCACTAGATGCTGAACAAACGCCTCCATCACTACTAGATGCTGAACAGACACCTCCATCAGTTAGCACGTTTATACTCTCTTAATCCTCGATGCTAGAAGATAATTCATGAATCATGTAACGACATCATTTCAGCCGCAGGAGCTGTACGTTTCTTGATTAATTTAATGATGATTTGATAAGAATAGATGTTATTTTCGGAACCTTTTCTTTGGACGTTGTCCACGTTCTGGATAATAACGCTTCTCTTTAGAATATTCATTGTCTTCCCTTCTTCAATTAATTATTAATAAGAGCGCCAATATGATGTGGACTCAGGCAATTTTAAAATTTGTTATTAGAGACTGCATACTCCAATGTTTTAGATTTTCTTTATGTTAATGAACATTTCTACCTATCTGTTCTTCCACTAGCAATACCTTCTTATAACATATAGCCATCTATGGTTATTTTTGTTATCTCCGACCAAGGTTCGCTTACCATTCTTTCATATACAGTCTCAGAATATGAGAGTTGTGAGAAACATCACATGGAACCTTCGCAAAACCAGGCTCCAGGTCAATATTCGAATCTGGGAGCACAAAAAAGTAGTGTTAAACATTACACCACGACAATAGGTAAAATAATATGTTGTTGGTAGCATCATAAAATACGAGAATGTACTAGGCCTATGTGCTGAGACTGGAAGGAAGTAACGCAATATAAGGTAATATCAGGGCATTCATTGAAACCAACGAGACAAAACATGAAATTCTTCTTTCAGGATAGGCGGTACGCGAAAACCTGCTTCCAAATGACGTTTCGGAAAGAAGCGCGAGTACCTGCAGAATACAAGTCGGACATACGTGGAAGTACTTGCAGAATACAAGTCAGATATACGTGCGAATACTTGCAGAATACAAGTCAGATATACATGCGAATACTTGCAGAATACAAGTCAGACATACGTGCGAATACTTGCGGAATACAAGTCAGATATACGTGCGAATACTTGCAGAATACAAGTCAGATATACGTGCGAATACTTGCAGAGTACAAGTCAGATATACGTGCGAATACTTGCAGAATACAAGTCAGGTAAATATGCGAGTATTCCGACAAACGAGTTGACGCTTTCATCAAGCCTGCTCCATGTGCTTAATATTAAGGCACAAGTTAAGTAACAGCAAAACCCTCACAGTTTGCATGTATTAGTATTAAGATGGATTAGAATTCAAATAAACTGTGGTTGCAGTTATCAGCAAGTAGCACAGTCAGAGGTGCTTGAAGACAAGAAGAATTGGAAGGTAACAGGCCCGCAGAAGGAGAAGGAAGGATCGGCCAGAGAAAGATTTAAAAGGTGCAGTCTTCACAATTCGCACTTTATGCCTTGTATTACCAGAATATTTAGGTGCAGGACTACGAGATGGTTAGTACATGAAGAAAAAGGGAAATTTCTAAAGTTAATCCGAAGACCTATAAGGAGAAGCGTCACTTGGAAGACCTAGGAGGATGGATGGATGGATGATAGAAAATAGATCTTGGATAGATGGCATGCATTGGAATGAACTGGTTCAGGAATTTATACGCTTGTATGACGAGTATTTATGATTACGGAGATAAGCCTTTTGGTTCTAAACTAGATTGGGTTTCTTTCACCAGCTAAACAACTTGAAATTTTCAAGGAAGACCTTCCACCAGGGATTTATTTGCATTATTTCCATTGGAAATTCGAGTGGTAGACGCTGGCAGATGTTAAGAAGAAATTTACTCCTGCTGTCGCAGAGATCCTTGAAGCCTAGGTGTGTTATCTATGGTTGAAGCTCCTGCGGGCTAGAGATGCTCTGGTACTTGTAAGATATTCCTGTCAAGTGACGGGACGCGTGTCCTGAATGGGACACCCACTACATCCTGTGACGCGGGAAATTTCCCCACAAAATCTTTCTTTTCATAGCGTAGTTAGCGGTGATGTACTTGGAAAACAAGCACATCCTGAGTTCAACAACAGCGGAAGTTTTCTGTATTTAGCCATCGAATCAGTTCTGCTGTTCAACGTTTCACGGGAATTGTATAATCTAGAGCCTACGGCTCATACTTCTTATGGGTTCTTTGCACAATGTGCAGAAAATGAATGCGTAAAGGAAACACTGTTCTTAACTCCGTGGGTTTCATCTCCGAAATTACACAATGGATTTAAATGTAATTTTATTTTCGGAACCTGCATTATAATTTGTCTGGCTCTTTCATTTTTGTTCGAACATTTCCATTGTTGGAATCTGATACTGTAACGGCGGCGAATATTAAGGTTATGGCTATCTATGATGCGATTCAACGACGTTTCTGAGGGTCTCCTGTCTCCATCATCAGAGCAGAGGAGGGGAATACTTCGACGCTGAAATTATGCCGGTTAGTTCTCCAATATCTTGGTATACCTCCAACCAGATTGCAAAGTATCTCATCCCATAAGATATTATTTCAATGTTTTCAAATACTCAAGACTCACCGTACAGGAAATCTGTATGAAACATAAAACATAGCACAAATCTCTCTAAGGTAGAGAAATTTTATTTTAAACATTTTAAAACATATGAAGATTTAAGCAAATGCTGAAATACTTGGCTTTATACAGGATCATCTCTATTAAAATTATTTTACAATAATGAATCTGTTTGTATAATAAATGAACACCAGAACCAACAGGATATACAAAATTGCAAATCACGCATCTGCAAAATATATTTCAACGTTCTGGCTTACTGAGTTGACTCTGAAGTACGATTTTGGTTTATACTCTAGTATGCCAGTGAACTATAAGTTCCCAATACAATTCACAACGTTCGCAGAAGGCTCTAAACTTGTTTACTTCGTTTTTCATCTACTTGTAGTTTATTTAATGGCACTTTCGGTTTTTCAGATTATTAAATGTGGAATGGTAGTGTTATTAATAAGAAGTGGAACGGCCCGGATGGAGAAATCAGGGACCGTGGCCTAATTTGAGCTATTCTCGAAGCATTTATGTGGAGTGACAGATGAAAATCACAACAACAAAAAAAAGTCAGAGTGGCCTATCTTCTGGCCGAGGTTTGAACCCGTCACATCTGAATACGAAATAGAATTGCCATCAACTTGTATGTGACGTTCAGGTCTGCTTCGTGTATTTATTTACAGTTCACTTAACGATGGTATCGCAAACTATATAGCATCGAATGGAAAGCTAAAGCTATCCCAGTAACAGGCCGTGGAGGCCCATAAGTTTGTGAGACGTCGAGGCTCCCATATTTTCTAGACAATCGGTTGTCAACCTTACGCGCCGGCCGCCCTTTACCTTCAGGAAGATTCCTGGTACTCATTTCTGTTAGAGGCTAGGTCGCCCACAGGGTCATAACGCGGCTGGAAGAATTATGTCAATTGAAAAATCCAATGACCTCATCGGGTATCGAACCCACGACCTTCTGGCTTGTTGCATAGTGCCTCAACCAACTACGCTATCGCGTGCCCCCGCATCGAATGGTAGGATGTTTAATTTATGTCGAATTGGAAAGGACGCAGAAAGAAGCGATCATGGCCTATTTCAAGGTACTATCCAGAAATTTGCCTAGAGGGTCTGAGAAAACCCATGAAATCCCGCAATCCGGAAATCCGATGTCCCAGCCAAGATTCGAAGCGGACATATCCCGAATACTAATCAGACATGTTTCCGACCGAGCCAACTTGCTCAGTTCGATACACGTAATAAACAATGGATTTCGTACGCCGATCTCTGAAGTATTAGTGTTGGACAGTTCTATCTTCTGGGGTAAGACGCCGTGTAGACCGGTAAGTTTCAACGGATTGCACGGCGTTATATCCGAGAAGATAGAACTCTTCATAACCACGGTCGTGAGGACCTCAACTCATTTTAACGTTTAGTCTAACTGAACATTTTCTCTTAGCACCGACAAGCCTACAATTCTGGGAAGACAGGGGCCTAAGTACGAATTTTTTCGAGGACGTGGGCTGCTGATCGTGATTACGGCCGTACTTTGCCTGTTCAGAAGCGTGGACGACGGTGGTCTCAAGGAGTTCAGATTGCAGCAGCAGTGGAACCAGGTGGCAGCACGTTAATATGACTTATGGTGACGCTTCAAACTACGTAGTTACACCTCTCTGTACAGAGATAGCGCTACCACAACACTAAGCCTTCCGCTTCGAATTTTTTATTCTCAGTTGAAGGACGAAGATGGAAACTAAAATTCTCATTGAAGTTAGAGGGTCTAATTTATGGGAAGTATATGGATCTCATGATAGTGGGAAAAACATGAAGAAAATATTTGAAAAAAGTACAGATGTTACATAGTAGTGCTGGTCATATGAGAAAACTCGTGAGTAGTACGTAGGATGTGAGGTTCTCATAGCGGTGGTTATGAAGAATACTACCTTCGCGTTTAACATATTTACAGTGTGGGTAAACAAACGACGATTACTAGAATTATCAAGTTATTTTCCTATGACATTTGACGACTGAGTGGCCCTACACTTCATGATATGAAGTTCAATTACTCGCTCGGGACATTTATGTCTTCAGCTACTGTGTCATAATGTAGGAATCTGTTTGCCTTTCAACACACCAGATCCTCTACAGGAAACATATTTACCCTCCGGATATAACAGGTTATTTCCAAATTTTGCAACGTCCGACTAGCGCCGGTCTCCGCCTTACTCCTCCCATTCCTTTCGAGAAAGGTTAGATGCAAATGCTGTCCCAGACGACGAGAAATTGCCCCTTCCCCCACAATTAAATGCACCTCAGCACTCCCGAAACTTCATCACAGTAAATAAGACGACATTTCCATAATCCGTGACAAATAATCAAAATTCCTAAAGCAGTTTTATTTATATTTTTGCATGGCTGTCATACTACTGTAAATTAATGATCACTGCATGAATAAAACAGCAGCAGATTTTTTTTTTAAATAAAAATGGAAGATTTGCAACACTCACAATATGTTTCGGTCCAGATCCCAATGTCTCCTCCCCCCCCCCCTAGAAGAATCATCATATATTTTATGGTGATCTTTTCTCTTACAATATTTTATTTTTGATTTTTAAATTCAGTATGCGTACGTATATTTTTAAAATATAATGTGTATACAGTAGGTCTATTAAGTCGAATGCAACCTAATTTTACAACAGGTTTTCAATTTATACTAGTATTATAGTTTTATATGAATTCCGATAGCATTTGTATATTTCTCAAGTATTACCTGATGATGGTCTGTCTGGGCCGAAACATGTTGTGAGTGGAATAATAAAAGCTTTTGTTTGTGTTACGCTAACCCTTACATTTTTATATGTAAGCATAAGAAACGGGGTGCATTACTACAATATTGAGAAATTACTATTCATTTAACTATAAAAAAGAAAAGAATACTGTGACGCCCAAGGGTGCAGTTCTGGTACCTCGTGCTGACATCAGTCAGTTCTTGAAGCTGTCAGTGAAGAAGGCATCCCTGATGTAATAATGTCATCTTCAGTGCCCAGTCCTATTTCAAGAAGTGATGCTACAATCTTCTTCCGATGTGGTACACTGAGTTCTTCGTCACTCCTCTACAATTCCTTGTTCACACTTGCAAATACGTGGCACTCCTTTTTACTGTTGAAAAATAGTAGTACCTATTTCTCACCACCACTTAGAGGGCCTCTGCTAATGACGCTAAGAGTTGCCATATCATGGTGTTTTATTGCTTGGCTTACTCTTTGTTCCTGAAGATGGAAGCGATATGTTCCCTCGAAATGTCGGTCGACTTTCACCGGATTGCACGGCGTTATACCCTAGAGGACACAACTCTGTACTCACCCATGTGAGAACCTGAAATTCAAAACAGAAGCAAGGTCATTTATGCCCTTCTTCCTTTAAGAAAGGATATTTTGTCTGTGAAAAGTAAAGTTGTCCCTGTGCTTAATTAATTAAGCACAATGTAATGAAGACGTATGGGAGAAAGGAGGTATAACTTCAAGATTCTTGACCTAGGCTTCATGCCCCGGCCGCTTTACCCCCGGGGAAAGAGCCCTCTGTACCATTGGGTAGGAGTTTGAGTGAGCCTCCGAACCGTTCTCGACGATGTTGAGAAATAAAAAATCTTTTGGCCCTGCCGGGAGCCCAGCCTGTAGCCCGTCGCTATACCGACTGAACTATCCCAGCTTCACGAATAAGCGGCCTTGACCTATTAAAAGATACTGTCAACATTTGCCTGGAAGAAATGAGGATCCGTTTTCGGTAGTTTGCATTTTAAGTATAACGTTTTCATTGTAAAATTAGACATTGGACTTTTTATACAAATAAATAGAATAATAGCCGGTCACGGTAGCCGAGCAGTCTAAGACATGTACTGTCTTCGCTTGTTTGGAAACCGGGATCGTGGGTTCGAATCCCACTCAGGGTATGGATGTTTAGTTTGTGTGTGTGTGTGTGTGTGTGTGTGCGTTTTTCTGTGTTTGTGTACAGGTAGAGGCCTTGCGACGAGCTGATCACCCGCCCAAGGAGTCCTACAGAATGTGTAAGATCTAGAAAAACCGAAGTGTACGGAGAAGTTCATGGAGGTAGGCCTAGGCCCACTGGGGCTGTAGTGCCAAGGAAAAAAAAAAGTAGAATAATAAAAGAGCGCTTAGGCTCATTAAAGAAGAAATCCCTGAAGGTGAGGAAGCGTAGTGATTTAAGGTGACGCAACGAGGAGGCGAGACGCAAAAGGTGAACAATCCCTGCCTTAAACAAACTTCCCTCTCGTAACTTGCAGACACCTCATTCTAACTCTTTCTCTCGGTGACTAATGTTTCATGAATTCCATGTTTCTGGTGCTGACTCAGGCAGTCCATTGTGAGGTGTTATGCACACAATAAAGCATTCCTGGTTTCTGTTCTCTTGTACCATAATTGCAACACACACACCGTACGTACTTGGAGAATAAGAAAGCTCAAAATCACAATGCTGCAGTTGGTGGGTCCATTACTGCGGTTGTAGAGAAGTGACTTTTACTGTGCAAAAGAAGAATTAAAAAGTGAATGGAGTGTGCGTACTTCCCAAACGCGGCCCTTTTTTTCTGTTATAGTGTCTTTGGACATTATCCAGCTTCCTGTTTTTGTATTTATTTAAAATAAATCGTATCGGAGACTGGATTCTGTCTCTGTCTTCATCTATACATCCGCTCCCCCTTACGCCTTCATGGCGTAGTGCTTAATTAGTTAACCACAGGGCCAACTTTACATTTACCTTCAGGTAAAAGCCTGCGCACTTGACCGCAATTGATAGGGCTAGTCCTTATCTCGGGACATCAGCACCAACACAAGTTAGGACATAAATCGCCTGCGATAGTTGAGGCAAATATTAAAAACATAAAAATAACTCCATGCACATGAGGCCTAGCATTTATGTCCATGCATTATTTCACGGCTATTGTTAAAATCAGAGTACTATCAGAATAGAAGACATCACTTACTTACTTACTTACTTACTCATGGAGCTGAGCCCTTCTGGAGAAGCCGCCAATTCTGCAGCTACTCAAGAATTTCCCAGCATTTTATGGAACCAGAAGGTTCACTACCGTGTTCACAAGAGCCATCCACTGGTCTCCATCATGGGCCAGATCAATCCAATCCATACCATCTCATTCTATCTCTCTAAGATCCATTTTAAAATTGTCCACCCACCTACGCCTTGGTCTTCCCAGTGGTCTCTTTCCTTCTGGCTTACCCACCAATACTCTATACGCATTCCTCGACTCCCCCATCGTGCTACATGCCCCGCCCATCCCATCCTCCTTGACCTGATCATTCTAATTGTAATTGGAAAAGAGTACAAGTTATGAAGCTCCTCATTGTGCAGTTTTCTCCAACCTCCTGTCACTTCATCCCTCTTCCTTCCAAATATTCTCCTCAACACCCTGTTTTCAAACACCCTCAGTCTATGTTCCTCCCTTAATGTCAGTGACCAAGTTTCACACCCATACAGAACCACAGGCAAAATTATAGTTTTGTATATTCTAATTTTTATGTTTTTGGACAACAGACGAGAAGACAAAAGGTTCTGGACTGAATGGTAGCAAGCATTACTCGAGCTCAATCGCCTCTTAATTTCCTCCTGAATCAGACTTCGATCTGTTATCGTTGTTCCCAAATATCTGAACTGTGCCACATTTTCAAAACATCTGTTTCCTATCTTTATGTCATGATTCTGTCCTACATTTTGGTGACGAGACAGCAACATGTACTTAGTTCTCTCTGTGTATACTTCTAGACCAAACTATCTACTTGCGTCAATTAAAGTAAAGAGGTTGGTCGAGAAGTCATCACTAAAAAGACAAATTCCTCATTTTGTACACCATATTGACCTTGATGCTAATTTGTTGTAGTTGGAATCTGCCGTTGAGAAGTCCATCATGCTACAGACATGACAAACCACAAAGCTACAAATTGATTTACCTTGCATTTCATTACACATAGACCATATCGAAAATGTATTTAAAAACGTCATAGATCGTAATGAGATATACATTTTATGCACCTTTTCCTTTTCTCTCTTTTTTCACTGACGTACCTTTCTTATTAGTTTTTCTTTTTTAACTATAATATAGAGGCTGTAATTGTACGATACAAATGCAATTGACATCTCTCGACAATTTGCGCTTCAATATGAAGCACTGAGTAGTTTCGGATATTAAACATACGGACGGCGTTCCCAACTATGCTTTCTTTTTATATACTTCATGCATAATGACAGCCACATGCAGCAAGTGTGGGTGAGAAGAGGATTTTGGTGGGAAAGCCAGAAGGAAAGAGACCACCAGAAAGACGTAAACGTAGATGGGAAGATAACATTAAAATGGATCTTAGAGAGACTGGCTGGGGTGCTATGGACTGGATTGATCTGGCTCAGGATAGGGACCAGTGAAGGGCTCTCGTGAACACGGTAATGAACCTTCGTGTACCGTAAAATATTGGGAAATTCTCGAGTGGCTGCGTGACTGGCGGCTTCACAAGAAAGGCCCAGTTCCGTGGATTTAATTAGTTATAATGAGAGCCACTCTAATGCTGTTTTCTAAGGAAAACATGTGTAGGCCCACATAAACTTCTCGCTTTAAGATAGGGATGCGTTTATTGAAAAATGTTCATTGTGTGTAAATTCCCTATCTGATAATTAATTCCCCATTAAGTTAAACGTAGCAGAGAGAGGAACATAATTATGATTTCAAAATAATCAATCATATGAAGATGCTATCCTAGGATTCTGATGGGGATGGACAGACAGAGGAAAACCACAATGTATTTAAGTCAGGATAGCCCGTAATCTGAACGAGATTTAAACGTTATCTGTATAGTATATCGCCGATTTAACGGACTCATTTAGGAAGAGGTGCCCAATGTTGCCGAGTATCCGTTAAATCCAAATGTCCGCAACCCGCGTAAAATAACACAGCACAAAACAAATTTTATTTGCGATAGAACGATCCATGTACTAGATACGCGTAATTTTGGCAGCATGACATATCAACCAGCCTCTTAAAGAAGCACTGACATATCAAACCGGAAAATAACGGGGAAGTGCCTAAGAATTTTATCCGTTAAATCCGAAATACATATTTTCAATCGAGGGTTTACTGTATACCAACTTGCTGAATGATGCGACACTTCCTTTGTGTGTAGGGGCCTGTCCCCCCGGGGACCTGCTTAACGACTGGGGCCTTCCTTATCTACAGCCACATCCTCCATCATTGCCTTATATCCGCACTTGTCGTTAGTCGGTTAAGCGGCGTGCCTGTGAAATGGTGATAGAGAGGTACTGAATAGTGAAGTGTGCAAGTGTGGAAGGCAAGCCATACATAGGTACGGTTATTGTATCCGTGTACATAGGCACCGCCCATGAAGGAACATGCTGGGAGTGTCTGTAACGTTCCACGCATTCGTGCCTTTGACACTTCATCGAAATAAGTGGACAGCTTCATTTTCCAGCCTTTAACGGTGCATTCGTTGTGTTACCTTACACATGTAAGTTCTGAGTGCAGGGTCTCCTGTAATGAATCCATTTTGTTTTGGTCGAAACGATTTTAAAACGGAAAGTAGACGGGCTTTAAAGAAGGCAGAGTCAAAGTCACATTGCGACTGACGGTCAGTCAGTCTCTCTGTCTCGGTGTAGAGCCCCGGCTGGGGCTCATGACCAGATGTTTCTTCTTGTTTGAAAGTTACTGTCCTGTCCACCCACGTTGGGTGCCTTCTCTGACGAGAGGTCAGATCTGTCATTCGCCAGTCATAGTCGGTTGTATTAGTCCATTGTCAGTATGCACAATTATTTGCAAGTTTACAGTTATTAGCTAACCCTATGTAAAATGTACACAAGGCCTCTGTGAGACCAGGCTCAGTACAGCAGATTATGCCCTATTTCTAGTAGCTTCCGCTACAACGGCAACCTAGTCACTTGAACGGTTGTATGTTTGACCGCCGCAAGGTGAGAGAAGCAGTGCCCGGTTTCTTTATGCACATAATGAGCAGTAGGAGCCGAGGTAGCGCAGTCGATACAGCGAATGGCTACAGTCTGGACAGCGGAGGGGTCGGCTTTCGAGTCCCGGTGGAGCCAAGAATTTGCTCTTCTCCACGTCGTCCAAACCGGTTCTGGGGTCCACCCAACCCCCTATCCAATGGATACCGTGGGCTCTTTCCCAGGGGTAAAGCAGCCGGGGCGTGAAGCTGACCACTACCTCCAGCTAGTGCCAATGTCAGGAAAATGCGGATCTATACATCGACTTCACCATACACCTTCATGGCGTAGTGCTTAATTCGTTAAGCACAGGGACAACTTTACCTTACCTTTACACACTAAGGAAATTGCCTCATCAGTGGAAGGAGTCTGTTATTGTACCAGTTCACAAGAAGCGTGGTAAAACTGACTGTAGTAATTATCGGGGGATATCACTGCTATCAACTTCATACAAAATTGTATCCAGTATTCTTCTCTCAAGATTAAGTCCATATATAGATGAAATTCTTGGGGATCATCAGCGTGGGTTTCGACGTAACAGATCAACTACAGATCAGATCTTTTGCATTCGTCAGATATTGGAGAAAAAATGGGAGTACGATGAGGCAGTACATCAGCTATTCATAGACTTCAAGAAAGCCTATGATTCGGTTAGGAGGGAAGTATTGTACAGTATTCTAATAGAGTTTGGGATCCATGAAACTAGTTAGGTTGATTAAAATATGTTTAAACGAAACATATAGTAAAGTCCGTGTAGGTAAACACTTGCCTGATAAATTTCCTATCCAGAATGGTCTAAAACAAGGAGATGCTTTATCGCTACTCCTTTTCAACTTTGCTTTAGAATATGCCTTTAGGAAGGTCCAGGGAAACCAGGTGGGACTGAAATTAAACGGGACACATCAGCTGTTGGTCTATGCCGATGATGTGAATCTACTGGGTGATAATGTAGATACCATAAAGAAAAACACACAAACTTTAATTGACGCAAGTAAAGAGGTTGGTCTAGAAGTAAACAGAGAAAACTAAGTATATGTTACTGTCTCGTCACCAAAATGCAGGGCAAAATCATGACATAAAGATAGGAAACAGATGTTTTGAAAATGTGGCACAGTTCAGATATTTGGGAACAACGATAACAGATCGAAACCTGATTCAGGAGGAAATTAAGAGGAGATTGAACTCGGGTAATGCTTGCTACCATTCAGTCCAGAACCTTTTGTCTTCTCGTCTGCTGTCCAAAAACATAAAAATTAGAATATACAAAACTATAATTTTGCCTGTGGTTCTGTATGGGTGTGAAATTTGGTCTCCGACATTAAGAGAGGAACATAGACTGAGGGTGCTTGAGAACAGAGTGTTGAGGAGAATATTTGGACCGAAGAGGGATGAAGTGACAGGAGGTTGGAGAAAACTGCACAATGAGGAGCTTCATAGCTTGTACTCTAATCCAATTATAATTATAATGATCAGGTGAAGTAGGATGAGATGGCGGGGCATGTAGCACTATGGGGGAGTCGAGGAATACGTATAGAATATTGGTGGGAAAGCCAGAAGGAAAGAGACCACTGGGAAGACCAAGGCGTAGGTGGGTGGACAATTTTAAAATGGATCTTAAGAGAGATAGAATGGGATGGTATGGATTGGATTGATCTGGCTCATGATGGGGACCAGTGGATGGCTCTTGTGAACACGGTAGTGAACCTTCGGGTTCCATAAAATGTTGGGAAATTCTTGAGTAAGTGCATAATTGACGACTCCTCCAGAAGGGCTCAGCTCCATGAGTAAGTAAGTAAGTTTACACATTAAGGAGCATCTAGGGACATGGTCTCAGTAACTGTCCCGTGCAGGCGGTTTTTCCTGTGGATCGAGTAAGGAGATCCCAATCGAGTTCTGTGGCCACCTATCCTTACTGGAGTTAAGAAAGAAAAAACTCCGTGATTTTAGTCCGCAAGCGAACTATACCGACCGAGCGACCGCCGCTTGTCGGCGAAGTTTAGTGCCAAGTTTTGCGGATAGATGGTGTCGCATGGTCAGCGCAACGCATCCCCGCGGCCGTTAATTTCGGTTTTCTAGACCGGAGCAGCTATTTCCTTGAAATAGCTCCTCAATTATAATCACGAGGCCGAGTGGACCCCGTTCCAGACCCACTGCTTCCCCGAAAAAATCTGGTAGCGCTGGGAATCGAACCGGAACTCTGGATCTGCAGCCAGGAACGCTGACCACTAGACAACAGAGGCGGTCGGGATGAAGGAAGAGGGGATAAAATTAAGAGACAGAAATGCCCATACACATAGGTAGTCTTTCATTTGATGTGAACCCCAGCAGATATTTCGGATTACATGCTTGGGACACACCCTGTGGTGGTTGCTGAAGTTGTGAGGCACAGGAAGAACTGGGAAGCCGTGGTTTTATGTGGATGAAATTCAGTATCTCAGGGTTTGAAGGTATCTGAGGTGCTTCAGATATACACCCAAAAGAGATCATCTGCTAGGGATCAGAGACAGTTACATGGGGAGGGGGCTAACAATTTCTAATCTTCATCATTACGCGTACCATTAAGGTGAGTAAATCAGGAAAGTTGAAATGAGCGTAGTAAATACTACAAAAGCTATTAATGTAAGGAAAATTTTACAGGGTGAATCCCGTGGAAGAGGTCACTTGAAAGACGAAAAGCATATGAGAGTATATAATTATTATTTAGTAGCCGGAAAGACCCGTTTAAATTCAGCTGGGAATTTTATTTTCATCGTTCACGAATATCTGCCTCATTTTCGTCCCTGATTATATTTATCTCCTTTCATTCTTTCTCCGTCAAACGTACGCATGCGTCCAAACCTTCATCATTCAGGTGGCACAATTTCCTACACGAGGTGCCACATGCGTAAATAAGAGAATACATTCCCATTGAAAATGCGTGAAAATCGCATAATATACACAACCAATCCTAAACCGTCTCCTGTTATGTAGTTCTGAAGCATGGGTGAAGGGATAGTTTATCGCTGTTTGTATTTGCTCGCAAGAAATGATTTGACAAGAGCTGATAATCGTATAAAAATGGACCTTACACAGAACCAAGGCTGAACGAGGTTACGGTCTCTTCCTTAAAGTGCCAAAGTTGATGGGGCCTCTGCAGTGACGTCACCTTGCATTCAACGGTTAGCAGGGAATTTGAAGATTGTGTTCAATTTCGTTTCTTTCTCTCGAAGCGGAAAGATGTTGATATGTTTTTAATAACATAACAACGAATGATAAGTTAATAAACCATTTTAGTTTTTTTTTAATTCGCTTAGTGGGGGGTGGAGTCCTGTTGGGTACATTCGACACGGAGGCCACTGATTGGCCTATTGTACCTGCCCCGGTTGATTATGATGATGGAGAATTTGGTGGAATGAAGATTGGCAGGGGAAACCGAAGTACTCAGAGAAAACCCGCCCGAGCGTCAGTTTGTCCACCACAAATCCCACTTGACCAGACCCGGGATCGAACCCCGGGCCGCCGCGGTGGGAAGCCAGCGACTAACCGCTTGAGCTATGGTGCGGCCTAACCATTTTAGCTTACTTTCCTTTCTTAAGGGGAAGAGTAGGCTTACCACAACGTATTGCGTGTCTTCCCTTTCTGAACCAACTGAACGGTATTCGCGAAATTTGCTGCTAAGTAATCCTTGTCTCTAGTTAAACGAATAAGATATTTAATAATACAATTCCTTCTGCGCAAATTATTTTGTCCACGGTAAGTTTGGAAAATGGGCTGAATGGCGCAAGAGAATTTTATACCTGGAGTTCGGACAGAATTCTCAAGACATGACCTACACCTCTTGTGTCATTTATGTCATATTTAGGTATAATGTAAATTTATATTAAATAAAAAAATGCAATTCAGCTTACTGATTAGAGTACTGGGTTCGTGCGCGGACGGTTATACAACCAGATCCTATTGCTGGCAACTGTAGTCTAAAGTATGTTACAGATTATTATTATTATTATTATTATTATTATTTACTTCGTAGAAAAGAATGTATTAATTAAGTACAGATTTTGCCTACCACAGATTAAATTTATCGGATATAACCTGAGATTTATACACTGTCACCATATTTATGAAATATCATACACAGCTTATAAGAATGCTTCTCATCTCCATGCCAAATTTTTCATGCCGAGCTTCAATAATTTTCTAGTTCTCGTCTTCAAACAGGAAATTAAATGCGCAGTCGCCATATTTCTTTACAGTTAAAAAAAATTACCTGACCAAATGTTGTGCTTTTTTCGAAGATGTGTTGCTACATGTAATTTCATGACCCTAGACCAGGCGGGGCAAGTATCGCAG
>NW_019731275.1:68398-152330 GCF_002891405.2 Cryptotermes secundus | reverse complement strand
ATGCGATATTCGGTTCCGTGAACATTTAACTCTTTCCATGCTGGTGTAGTTCGAAAAACCAATTCTGTTGGCATATATGTAGTTTCTTTTGTTGAAAACACATTAGTGGTGTTTTGTCCACTGATGTTTTCAAACACCAAATAAATGTTGCCCGGAAGGAAGAATGAGTGCTGAGAAGTACTGTACCTTGTGTAGCATGGACATGGTTATATAGACACGGAACTAAAACTTTTCACGCAAAAATTTAGACACACGTACTTCCGTGTGTAACACCAAATCAAGACGCTGACATGTCAGTTGAGAAGGTAAAGCTTCACACATTCTTAATCTCGCAAGAGATATGAGTAGTCAGCTTCATGATATGGCTGTCTTTACAGAAGACTAAGTGGCCCCATGGGCATTCTGGAAGTAGCAGTGGTAAAGAGGAACATCCCGATGTGTCTGCTTGTAATCGAAATGGAAAATGTCCAGCCCCTAAACCGTTACTTTATTAAGCTGTTACATCTCAAAAATTGAAAGGTAAGGGATAAGGTTTTATTATCCAAGAGTGGAAATCAATTAACAATTTCCATGCTAAATTTTGTGTAGAAAAAAAACTCCTTCTATTGTTCTTGTAGTACTTATCTTACGAGTATATTAATCCATAGGCATGAAATGGTGCAACAAAGCAGAAGACTTAGAAGTACAGTAGAGCCCGCTGGTAACAGAACCTATGTTAGAAACGGAAACCCGACATGAATCCGCGGTAGATGAAAACTTCGTAACGCGGAAATGGAAGGCAAAAACGTAATTTTAAAGGGAAATATTCAATTTGATACCCATTCTTGAGCTCATTCCGTGCGATTTCATATATCATAGATTTCATCTTCCTCTAAATAGCTGATTCAATTGAAGTAATTTCAACCCTGAAGTGAATGCAGTATGTTCCGCTAAAATTCCGGTAACTGTGTATTGTACCAAATTATAGCATCAAATCCTAGAAGACAGCAGTCATAGTCGTCATAATATCCAGTGCCACATCCGATAACTTGCATATCCTTACCTTTGTGTAGTCATTCGAGTATAGAGTTGTCTTAAATAACCCAAAGATTCTTACTTTTCCATGTAGGCCGCGCCATAGCTCAAGCGGTTATTCGCTGGCTTCCCACCGCGGCGGCCCGGGTCTGGTCAAGTGAGATTTGTGGTGGAGAAAGTGGCGCTGGGGCAGGTTTTCTCCCAGTACTTCGGTTTTCCCTGCCAATCTTCATTCCCCCAATTGCTCCACAGTCACCCTCACCTATCATCTGGGGCTGGTACAATAGGCCAGAAGTGGCCGCAGTACAAGGGACTTAATCCCACCCCACTAGCAAAAAAAAAAAATACTTTTCAATGTAGTTGTAGCAGTGTAGACCAAGAAGGCTGTCATGACGCGATGAGATGCAAAATTTACTTTAAGTTTACAAGTGCCTGTATTAAACGGAAGTCTGTCTACAATGTAAAATATTTCCTGTTCCTTGAGATTCCGTTATATATAAGTTTTACGTATTTTTCACTAACACTCTCAGAAGCCAAACATATTTACAGCAGAAGTGAATGATATTCCTGGACAAGGAGTCTAGTTCGTACCAAGTTTCGTCAAATTGTGATAGAAAATAACACGTCATGTTTCTATATACAGATGGACGGATATGAAGTCGGAAAAATCGTATTAGACGCACCACCTGGAGACTAAAGTTGGCAGCACGACATGAAGAGGCGGACATATGCAGACACGATAGTACACGAGACGGGAGCGGCACTACACACGCGCGTCGCAGCTAGGATCTCAGTCAGTGGCTGCGCGCGGGGTTCTGAACATGTGAGCGTCAAAGTGCGGCGCTAAAATGTCGGCCTTCTCCACGCGACTGCTTTAAAAACAAACTCTTCCACAATGTAACAGTCAGCAGGGATTTATCAGCATGCATTTATAGAAATCAGCCGTAAAGGCATTTTCTGCTAGTTCCTGAGTTACCAAAGAAACTATTACGGGATGTTTAATTTTTTCAAGAAATTCAAACCAGTATCCGATGCAGATGGAGACGGGAAGGCAGCCAAAGAAAAAACAGCTTCATCGCTTGCGACTCCGGCGAGAAGGCGAGATGACAAAGCGAAGGATAAAAGCAGCAGCCAGGAAAGAGAAGTGGGGGTTAGCTCTTTCGACACTAAGAAGACTGATTTAGCGGCGAGTGTAGGAGCAAAAAAGAAAGATTCAGAATGGAAATTTGGCGAGGCAAAAGAGCCAGTGTCCATCCAGCAGTACTGCAAGAAGACAGGACCAGTGACATTCAAGGCTGATGAGACCCGTAAAGAGAAACCGCATCTTCAGAATACATCTAGGGCAAGTGTCATGGGCAATACGACAGCGACAATGACCTCGCTTGATGAGGGGGGAGAAATTGGCAAGAGCAGAGACTTGGCAAAGTGTCCGGCCACCTACACGAACACAGAGCACAAAGAGAAGCACCAGTATGAAGCCGCGGAGGCAGCAGCAACCGCTGACCGGAGAAATTTACTTATGTCACGGGCAACCCCAGCCGACCTCACCATGGTCATCAAGACGCAGGTAGAGGAGCAGCTTACTGAAGAGAACGAATTGACGCAAAAGATGCCTGAATCTGAACCCTCACCCGGGCCGGACGAGAACTTCACAACGTCAGAGAAGCAGATGGAACGGCTGGAACACGAAAAGTAGGTTCTTAATTAGGAGTTCACTTAATGTGGTTATCACTTCTTTGTTAGGACAACGTTACTATTGGAAGTCTGTGGGAAGCAAATGAGCGCTCTGCTGGTGGGGGGAGAAAAAATAGTTTCGTTTAAAATACCAGTCGGTGTATATAGGTATGGCCGATCACAGTGGACGCGCAGTCTATGAAATGTCTTCGCCCGTTCAAACAGTCGGATCGTGTGTTCGAATCCCACTCGAGGCGTAGATGTCTGTCTGCGTTTATTCTGTGTTTGCATTGTATTGTGTAGGTAGCGGCCTTGCATAGGGCTGATCCCCCTTCTAAGAAGTCCTACATGAAACTTGTTTCTCGTGCCTAAGGGAGAATAAGGAATGTAGGATTGAGGGTAGGCTGTCTATGAAAGAAGTTCTGGGGAGTATATTTGTACACAAGAAGGAAGAAGGAAAAAATTCCACTGTGAACTTATTAATTTGTGTTTGTAACCTGATTTTGTTGGGGGGATTTTAGATATGTAGAATGCGGTTGGTGCAACGTGTACCGCGGATGGGGAAGAAAGGCATGCAATATTCTCATTGGGAAACGTTAAGATAATAGACCACTAATGGGAGACAGTGGCTTAGACTGAAGGAGAATAAAATATGCCTTAGAGAAATGTGACATGAAATTGCGGAATACATTTCACTGGCTCCGAACAGAGCCCGACTTTGGGGTTGTGTGTGAACATAGCGATGACCCTTCGGGTTCCATAAAAGCGGCAGGTCTCTTGACTATCTGTGTAAAAATAAACTTTTGAAACAATATTCTGTACACCGGACCTCTGTCTGCATGATACTCCAATATGAATCAAAGGACTTTTTTCTTTGTTTCAAATGTATAAATGCATTAGAATTTCGGTAAAACTTGGAGATCAGCACTTTCAGTTACCTCCTAAATACATTTCTATATGTAGGATGGGTCGGGATAACTTAGCAAATAAAGTGAAGGACTAAAGTTCGATTCTCGGCAGAGCTGGTATTTTAGATTTTGTCGCCACGTGCAGACTAGCTCTGGAGACGGCCTCCTGTCCTTTAGCTTCAGACGGGTATTTTTCTTGCGATAAAGCTGCCGGGACGTGAAGCTGACCATTCACACCATCTACTGTCAACGTACGAGTATAAGGATATGAGTTATGCCATGTTATGTGTATGTCCTTCGTAATACTTTTCCCTATCCGAGATTCGAACAAGATAGACCTACCACCCGGATAAAAAATAGTAAAAGTATCCCTGTAACAGGCCGTGGAGGCCCATAGGGTTGTATGTTGAGGTTCTCACATTTTCTAGATAATCGGCTCACAGATGGCGGCAAGGTTGTCAGCCTTACGCGCCGGCTGCCCTTTACTCCCAAGAATATTCCTGGTACTCATTTCTGTTAGAGGCTGAGTAGACCCCAGGGCCATAGTGCGGCTGGAAGGATTAGGTCAGTTGAAAAAAAAATCCAATGACCTCATCGGGACTTGAATCCGCGACCTTCCGGCTTGTAGCGTAGCCCCCCTACCACCCGGATACAAGCGAATTTAGTGCTGTGTTGATGTTGGTGCTGCGTTACAGCGGGGATTTCCCACTCGCTATTTTGGCGTTGATCTCTTTCTGTAGTCTGCTGTAGCCATCTATTTATATCCCTGGCTGATCCTGGAGTAAGAACACGAGACCTTCAGGCCTGCATGTTTGCTCGAGTTGCATTAGCGAGACATGTATGTTTGTGGCTGACAATCAGATATTTTTATTTTGTAGTGTATTTAACAACTCTGTCTCAGCAGCAAATGCTGTCATATATGGCACTGGACGAGAGACAGCAGTGAATGAAGAACTGGAAAAGTCTGCAAAGAAGTGACCTTCGCAGTTACCCTGTCATTTTCCTTAACGAACTTAGAAACTCTTCAGGAGATTTTAGTCAGGAGAGTCTCCCTTCGAGGAGAGAATCGAACCTGTCCCCTCCCAAATACAGAACATGAACACTAACGGCTCAGTAGGGACTATGTGGTTTAACGACACTGTGTAATGGTTCTGCAGAGTCATATTAGAGAACGATTTTACCGTATATGACGAACTGAATAGGATAGAGAAGGAAGCGATAGTGGTCTAGTTTAACGCAATATTCTGGAATTCTGGCAAAAATCACAAGGGTTTTGTCAGGGAAGTCGGTGGGCTGGGTAGGGTTCAAGCAAGTTACATCCTCAAAATATTGCAAATCGTTAGCATTCATATTAGGCGCTCGGTAAGACAGGAGCAGTGAGACCAGGTCCTACTGCAGAAAATCCTTACATTTCGAACATTCATCATGTAAATGACGTTGTTAAATATAAGAATTGAAAGTTATTTTCTGACGCTTCTGCAAGCACTTACCAGACACCGCTCTATGGAGACTCCCGCTTGGTAACTTCTCTGTTTGCCTATGAAACGAGCTCAAGGACGAATTGAGTGACGTCTCCGCTTACTGTGTTCAGTACCTGCCGGGCGTCTGTTGTTCCTTAAATAGGCCTGTACGTGCTGGTGGCCTAGTATCAAGTTCGCTCTTTTGAAACCGATTTTGATTCTGTTCTTATCGATATTTCTCATTATAAAAAGCAGCAATTTTCTGGTACCAGAATCAGAAGGATCAATATCGTCAATATTAAATCCTATATTGGACCACAATCTTGAGATATTTCCACTCCTTTTCGACCTTAAAATCTCATTTACTTCAAGATCCATTTACAGTTGTCCCTCCATCCCCTTCTCTGCTTCCAAGGAGGTTTCCCTCCAAAATTCTGCATAGGTTTCTTTCGGGCATGACTCTTAGCAACTTCCATCCTCCTATCCAATGATTCACAACCTATCTATCTATCTATCTATCTATCTATGGCTCTACACAGCGCTTTTTTGGGCCTTGGCCTCTTTTCAGTTTCTTGATCTGTCACACGGTCTGTAGGACGCCTTGGACTGAGGATCAGCCCGTCGAAAGGCCGCTATCTGCACACAGGACAGCACAAAAACAGAATAAACCCACATAGACATCCATGCCTCCAATGGGATTCGAACCCACGATCCCAGTTTTTGAGCGGGCGAACAGTTCATACCTTAGACGGCGCGACCATTGTGATCTGCCATTTTCATAATCTAACCCATAAAATCCAGGATCAGGAATAGTGCAGTCGGTATAGCAACTGACTACGGGCTGGACGACCGAGGGGTCGGAGTTCGAATCCGGATAGGGTCAAGAATTTTCTCTTCCCCACGTCTTCCAGACTAGCTCTGGGGCCCATCCAAACTCCCATCCAGTGGATACCGGGGCTCTTTCCCCGGGGGTAAGGAGGCCGAAGCGTGTAGCTGACCACTCACCTCCAATTAGTGCCGAGGTCGAGAAAATGTAGATCTATATATCCACTTCCCCATACGCCTTCATGGCATAGTACTTAATTAGTTTAGCACAGGGACAATTTTTATTTTATTTTTATCCCCCTAAAATCCATCAGAGCCGGTCACGGTAGCCGAGCGGTCTAAGGCATGCACTGTCTTCGTTCGCTCGGAAGCCGGGGTCGTGGGTTCGAATCCCACTCAGGGCATGGATGTTTGTGTGCGTTTTTCTATGTTTGTGTACAGGTAGAGGCCTTGCGACGAGCTGATCACCCGCCCAAGGAGTCCTACCGAATGTGTAAGATCTAGAAAAACCGAAGTGAACGGAGTTCATGGAGGTAGGCCTAGGCCCACTGGGGCTGTAGTGCCAAGGAAAAAAAAATCCATCAGAATGTTTTCTTTCCTTCTCCCCAGTCTTCGGAGGACTTCTCTCCAGTAGAACTCGGAACGTTTGTCTTCTGTCCCTCATCCGCGCTATATGTCCGGCCCATCTTAATCTCGTACCACCACCTCAGTAATGTCCGGTTACCTGTATAATATACTCGTTCGTAAAGACGCGTATCTTGCAAGTTTCATTATAAGATAAATGTAAACTGATTTCTAAGCCTGGGCTAATATACATGCTTCGAAGGGTTAAAATATTCGGCTAAGGGGCAGTGGAATTCGTGCTGGCATGGAAAGGCTCGGCATAGCGATGTGTCAGGCATTTTAAAGCAAGGAAGTGATACAGTGAACAGAACACTTTCTCAGTGTAGTCTGGGCCCACCCCACAAGATTGTCGTGACCGGTCGTGACACCACAGGCAACAGCACTTGGGCTGCAGAAACATGTGACATGTCTTCCCCCAACGGGGCCTCTGTTTGCTTCTACAGCCTGTTCTGTTCCACATGCTGGAAATATGAAACTAATGAAGTTGCTAATGAGTTAACCCATCTGCTTAACTAAGTAGACATTGCATGGTAACGAAATAGAGGAAGATAAGATGAATTAGACATGTAGTACACGTTGGGCATTACAAACTACATGCATGTAGGATTCAGGTCTGCAAATCTCAAGGGAGCGGACGACATAGGGGTCCTAGACGTAATCTTCAAAATGGATCTTCCAAAACTGAGGTGTGATGTTAGACGTGAATTAAATTTGCTTAAAGTAGACTCTGGCCGGTCACGGTAGCCGATCGTTCTAAGACATGCATTGTCTTCGCTCGGAAACCGGGATCGTGAGTTCGAATCCCATTCAGGTCATGGATGTTTAGTGTTTGTGTATGTGTGTGTGTTTTTTCTTGTGTTTGTGTACATGTAGAGGCCTTGCGACGAGCTGATCACCCGCTCAAGGAGTCCTACCGAATGTCTAAGATCTAGTAAACAGAAGTGAAACGGAGATTTTCATGGAGCTAGGCCAAGGCCCAAACCGGGACGCTAGCGCCATAGGAGAAAAAAAAAAGAGTAGACTCCGATGGTTTATTTTTGTGATTACGATGACAATTCTCTTGGTACTTTTGAAATCAAGTGATTTGTTGTCATGTTTTTTTTCCCCCATGGCACTACAGCCCCAGTGGGCCTAGGCCTACCTGCATGAACTCCGTCACTTCGGTTTTTCTCGATCTTACACATACGGTAGGACTCCTTGGGCGAGTGATCAGCTCGTCGCAAGGCCTCTACCTGTAGACAAACACAGAAAAACGCACACAAACATCCATGCCCTGAGTGGGATTCGAACCCACGATCCCGGCTTCCGAGCGAGCGAAGACAGTGCGTGCCTTAGACCGCTCGGCTACCGTGACCGACGTTGTCATTATTAATTCTGCAAGACACCCTGCACCACGCAAGTCCTTAGCCAACATAACTTAAAATCAACTGAATTTTTTACTTAGTTGTCTCTGTGCTTAATTAACTAAGCACTATGCCATGAAGAAATATGAGGGAATGGAGGTATAGCTCCACGATTATTGACCTCGGCACTAGGTGAAGGTGAATGGTCAGCTTCACACCCTGACCACTTTACCCTCGCGGAAAAGAACCCCCGGTATTCATTGGATAGGAGACTGAGTGGGCCCCGGAGCCGGTCTGGACACTGTAGAGAAAAGAAAAATCTTACCCTTGCTGGGAATCGAGCCCCGGCCGTTCAGGCCGTAGCCCGTAGCTAAACCGACTGAGCTATCCTGGCTCCCATCGAGCCTGCTTTCCACCTGCTTTCACGCTGATTTCTTGCTCGACTTATTCTTCGATCATGAAGATAGAGGCCATATACTCCTCCGAAACGTCAGTTGGCTTTCAACTGAATACACGGCGTTATATCTTAGAAGATAGTACTCTGCATAACTACCTCTGCGAGAACCTCAGACCCTACATAGTGTTCATTCTGTTGCTTAGTAGCAAAACACTGTACATTGTTTCTCTCGATACGCACCTGGTCTGCTCCATTTTTTCCGTGACCGCGTTCTTTTGTTTCTTTTACCACTTGACATCCGGAGTTCCAATCGGCTGAATTCACTGTCTTTTTAAACAGTTTAGTGCAGTGACTTTGCGGAGGTTCTTCTCCAGGAGCAAGATGAATCCCATAAATAGGCCTCTCAAGAGTGAAATTTCAGTCCCGTAAAATGTAGTTGGCCGAGCACAGTGACCGCCCAATCTAAGGCATGGATTGTCTCCGCTCACTCGAACGCTAGGATCGTGGGTTTGAATCCCACTAGAGGCATGGATGTCTGTGTGCATTTATTCTATGTTTATGTTGTTATGCATGTAGGTAGCGGCCTTGCGGCGGGCTGATCCCCCGTCCAAGGAGTCCTCCCGACTATGTACGGGATTAAGAAACTGAAAAAGTGGCCGAGGTCTAACAAAGGACTGCAGAGCCACGGACAGAACATATTTGCGTCGCTCACATATTTAACAAGGTATTTCATCTTTTTTATCTTCTTTCATCTTGACGAATTAGGCTGTGGCCGGTTCCCATTTAGAATAAATTACGTATTTAACTACCAAAACACCCGGTCGACTGCCTAGTATTACTGTTCCTTATTCGGGTGTCCCAGATTCGAATGTTAGTTGAAAGGTCACTACGCGATTCCTCAGACTCTTCGTATAAATGATGAAATTGTGCCTTGAAATTGGTTACTCCTCACATCATCCTTCCATTCAGGGCTGTGTAACTTACGGCGTCAGAATGAGCACAAGAGGGTAACACAATTAACTGGCTGCAGGATTTGCCTTCAGCCGCTTCTACTCATTCCACTGATGAAATTTCCTGTTACCGAACCTAGACGTTCATCAGCATCACCTCCAAGACACGTCATCATTATGCATTTCAATATTATTCCCTTATAGATGCCAAAAATAGGAAGACCTAGACGTAGATAGGAGGATAATATTAAGATGGATCTTAGAGATAGAAAGAGGATGGGGTGGTATGGACTGGATTAGTCTGGCTCTGGGTAGAAACCAGCGGAGGGCTATTGTGAACACGCTAATGAACCTTTGGGTTCCATAGAATGTTGGGAAATTCTCGAATAGCTGCACAACTGGCGGCTTTCTAGAAGGACTCAGCTGCATGGAGTTAGCTGTATATGCCAAAGACTGCAGCGTGTCTCGTTCCGTTGGATTTTGCGGTAAAGATTTTGTGTTAATATCTTACTTCTGCTACTTTCAGATGTCGGTATACTGTAGGTAAGGTCTGGTGTACGTATCCCAAAGAATTACTTCGGAAACTGCGTGTTTGTGTGTATGTGAGCGCTCGCATGTTTGTTTGACTGTGTATTTGAGAGAAAGAGATAAACTGGGCGGATCTGTATATAAAAGAATTATTGGCCTGCTTTAGAAGACTTTCGTTTGACATCTCTAGAACAGAATCAAGGCGTGAGGAGCCCCTAACACTTGACCACGTGACGCGTTATCAGGTTTCCAGCAAACATTTCTGTTGACATTTTGTTGCTGAGTTTTCCTCTGCTGATAACATCTCGCAGATATGAATCTTTAAACTTATGAAGTCAAAGGGCCAACTTCAGGCAGTGAGGGCCGCATAAATAATTATCAGTTCTTGCTGCACGAGTATTCATTGGCCATGTTTCTTTACGATCCTTGACATAATTCCATTTTGATCCCCAGGGGCATGATTTTTGACTGTCCCTTCACAGACATCACATGCGTGAGATGGTGATATTCTGAAAGAACAGAGCTAATACTTTCAAAGTGTGTGTGTGCGTGAGTGCGTGCCAGAGGGGTGTGAAAGCATTTTAGCGCTTTGTTTCTTCAAAGAAAAACGTGGGCTTGTGGGATCACCATGCTGTATGTTTTCTGTTTCAATTTTTTAATTAATTAACAGATTTTCATGAAATTTTGTATGGACGTTATACCGCTGGGTGGGGGTGGGGGGTACTCAACCCAAGATTTTTTTAATTTCCTTCGATCGATAATTGCATGACGAACATGAAAATATATGAGGTGACAACAACAGTAGCAGCGCATCTCCTAGGATCTTGAAACTATGATTGGTGAGCTACTAATGGATCTTCAACAAACATGCAAGCTTTTTAGAGGTAATATTTTGCGTAGCATATAAAAGAGCAAATTGACGGCTTTATGTAATATATATTTAGCTTCCGGTTTAATGTTCAGCGATAATAAACAATCTAATTGTACATAAATAAATTTATACATACCTAGAAGTTATTTACGGAATAGTTTTTATACGGGCACGCGGTAGCGTAGTTTGTTCAGGAATCATGCTACAAGCCGTAAGATCGCGAGTTCTATTCCCGATGAGGTCAGTGAATTTTTCAGTTGATCTAACCCTTCCAGCCGCACTATGACCATGAGTCGACTCATCCTCTGGCAGAAATGAGTACCAGGAATATTCCTGGAGGTAAAGGTGCGACCGGCGCGTAAAGCTGACAACCTCATCGCCATCTGTGATCCGATTATCTAGAAACTATGGAAGCCTCGATGTCTCACAACCCTATAGGCCTCCACGGCCTGTTACAGGGATAGCTTTACGTTTTATTATAGGTTTCTATAAGTCAGCTGTTAGCAACATGGCAAAGGTGTAAAACTTTGAAATTATGTCTGTGTTTGTGTGTCTCTCCTTTCAACTTTGGAGCCACATAACAGATTCTCATTAAATGAAGTATGAAACAACATGGCGAAAGCACGAAGCTCTGCTGTGGGAGTGTCATTAACGGCACTAGCACCCTGTAATGACTCATGATATATCTATAAAAAGTGTAACTTTGTTTAGGTTATTTGTTTTGTAGAATGTAACACAGAATTATGGGAGTCATGCCAATTTTTCATTTAAATTTCACTTTACGGAAATAGAGAATAGACAATTGAAGCAATGAAGCTGGGAATATGAACCCTTTTAGGAAAAGAGATTCTGAAGGTTCCCACGAGTCATGTATGAAGAATTGTGTACACCGTTGTCAACAATTACATACATGACGCCAGTGTGAAACTATGAACTTATAACTGACAGATTTAATATAGCCGATATCTGTACGTATGTTCTAATAAAAGATAACAGCTACTAATATATTTACAATTTGCAAGCAAAAGTACTAACTGGAATAAGAGTCGATCCTACTGCCATCATACTCACGAGCGCAGCACGTTAACGCACGAATTGCGCCGAATTCTTGGATTATAAACTAACATTACATCATCATCATCATGTGCAAGGGATGAGCTTCTTAGCCCTTTCCGTCCTCAATCATGAAGGCTCTTTGAGGACTGAATAACTCCTTTTTACTTGAGCAGGTTACCAGCCTGTTGCAGAGCCCCCTATCGTGGAAGTAAAAAAGGTAAAGTTGCCCCTGTGCTTAACTAATTAAGCACTACACCATGAAGGCGTATGGTGGAGTGGATGTATGGTTCCACATCTTCTTGACCTCGGCACTAGCTAGAGGTGAATGGTCAGATTCACGCCCCGGCCGCTTTACCCCTGGGGGAAAGAACTCTCGATACCCATTGAATAGGAGGTTGGGTGGACCCCAGAGCCGGTCTGGACGACGTGGAGAAGTGAAAAATTTTGACCCCACCGGGACTCGAACTCCGACCCCTCAGTAATCCAGCCAGTAGCCAGTCGCTATACCGACTACGCTACCCCGGGTCACCTATCTTGGAGGACCAGGCATTAATTCCCTTAGATATGTTTCCTACCGTGTGCAATAAGTCCTGTCTACCCGCCATGTACCCCTGGGAAGGGGCCGTGCTACCCACCGGGCCAGTGTGACGTGAAGCTTGCATTGACAGGGTCGCCACTCGCTCTAGTTGGATTGTCTCTTAGGGGAGTTCCAATTTGCTTATTTTCATATTACAGAAAATAATACTAGTATCTCACGATCAGTAGGACTGGAAGTCTAAACAATAGGAAATTACCTGAAATTCGTTCTTTATTTCTATATTTTGCCTCTCAATTTTGAATTTTGAAATTGAGATTCTCACTGTTTATGAAGACTAACTATTAAGAGTACAATACTCTCTTCTGCAATATAACGCCCTTTAGACCGGCAGATCTCTTTGCTTGCCACCTGTTTCTGGGCGGTTTCCTGCTTGGCTTACTCTTCAACCCTGAAGATGGAGGCAGTACGTTTCTCTCGGTTAACTTCTATCAAAGTACATCACATTATATTCCAGATGACAATACTCTTCAATTTTGTTACTTATTAATTCCTCCAAAATATTATTAATCTCTTAAATTTTCTGTGAACTGTAATTTATTATACGCAGAAAGAGTTACGCAGAGCAACACACATCCAACGATACAACGCACGCAGCCACAAGAGTAGAACACATCATAAGACACAATATACACACAACATTAGAAACATAAGAAGAACGACCCCCATGTGGATGATTATTAATACACACGAATTTTAAAAATATGACGTATGAGATAATACGTTTTAACAAGTTTTAAATACATAAACTTTATTATTATATAAGGACGTAAACAAATTTAATATTATTTGTAAATGGACATATAAAGGCAAGCAGTGAAATGGTTAACGGAGCGACACACCTGAAGATGGCAGAATACTGCCGAAACATGTAGTGTAGAAGTGGTAAATGGGATTGTATGCACTTGACTGTTAATATATACACATTATGAATACGCAGAGTAAATTAGAAGCATATGGAAGCACTGAGGATAATATGAACATCTGTATGCACGCATACACACATGCAACTTTATGGTAATACATAACTTACTGTGCCATGAAGTACTGAACAATACGTGTATGTCTGTGTTCCAATATGCGATTAAAAGCGAGAATTTCTGCTTTAATCCAGGCAGTATAAATGTATCCCCGGAAGGAAAGGCGCTCTGGTAAGCCTAGTTTGGTGCATTTGAGGCCATGGCTTGGCTTTGTTACACTGTGCTGACGCTGCCATCTGTTGCAGGAGGAATCTTGTGAGTCAGGAGGCCCGGTTTCAAGAACAGTTGGCGGAACTCACGGCGCAATTGACCGCAAGAGACAACGAGTCCAACAAATTGAGGTACCAGATGGAGGATCTTCAGAGAGACGTCCTCATAAAGAGCTGTGGCATGGACCGTGAGTGTGTGGACAATGATTTCTTATTTAACTGACTAGTGTAAAAGCCCGTTCAAGTTCAATAGAACTGCTACGTCGTGAGAATGATAAAACAGACACACATACATATTCAGAAAACATCTTCTATTGTTATATATAGATATATATAAAGTGTGTCTGAAAGTTGGCACTAACATCGCCGACAAGCGGCGGTCTCTCGGTCGGTATAGTTCGCTTGCGGACTAAAGCCACGGAGTTTGTTTTGTGTCTAAAATATATTTGAGAACACGTCGTACTTCGAGTAGCAACATTAGGGAAGTGTAGTCCTGCATGCTCAAGGAGATCTCCGGCCTGACGATGAAGTAACAATATAAAAATCACCACCTGATGATCACACACCCTCAGTAATATATTCGTATATGTTACAGTAAAACTAGTGGCCGCGCCATAGCTCAAGCGGTTAGTCGCTGGCTTCCCACCACGGCGGCCCTGGTTCGATCCCAGGTCTGGTCAAGTGGGGTTTGTGGTGGACAAAGTGGCGCTGGGGCAAGTTTTCTCCGAGTACTTCGGTTTGTCCTGCCAATCTTCATTCCACCAATTGCTCCACAATCACACTCACCTATCATCTGGGGCTGGTACAATAGGCCAGAATTGGCTGCAGTACAAGGGATTTAGTCCACCCCACTAGCAATAAAAAAATACGGTAAAAGTATTTAATTGGTAATTATGAACAATAGCAGGTAATTATATATATAGAATTACCAAAAACAATGTATAAAAAAACTCCGTGGTTTTAGTCCGCAAGTGAACTATACCGACCTAGCGACCGCCGCTTGTCGGCGAAGTTAGTGCCAACTTTAGCGGACAGAGGGTGTCGCGTGGTCAGTGCAACGAATTCCCAGGCCCTTCATTTTAGGTTTTCTAGACCACAGCCGCTATTCACTTGAAATAGCTTCTCAATTATCCTCACGAGGCTGAGTGGACCCCGTTTCAGATCCACTACTTCTCACAAAATCTGGTAGCGCCGGAAATCGAACCCGGACCTCTGGTTCTGTACCCAGGACCACAGAGGCGGTCACCAAAAACCATGTATATATACAAAAAAGGTAAAGGTAAAGCTGTCCCTGTAACAGGTCTTTGAGGCCCATAGAGTTGTGAGACGTGGCCCCACATTCTCTAGACAGTCGGTTCACAGATGGCAGTGAGAGTGTCAACCTTACGCGCCGGCCGCCCTTTGTCCCCAGGAAGATTCATGACACTCATTTGGTAGCAGTCTTTAGCCTTCAAGAAAGTCTTTGACATAAAGACGGATCAATATACAAGTAATAATATACTAACATGAAGTCCGTTGAATTTTTAACGGGAAATTGGTATAAACAAACTTCGTCAAGAATGTCTAAACTCAGTGCTTTGAAATTTTCTGGAAAGATATCTACATTTCATTAGTATACGTCTCCTGAAGCTCATAGAATAACAGTGTGCACTCCCTCGTTCTTTCGTCTTCCACTTTATTTTCTTTTCCGCGCTTTTCTTTCTGTCTTTATTCGTAATTGGACCATGCAAAAAAATCTGCACTGCGATTTGACAAACAGATTTTGTTGCTCTTATTTACCTGCAATTAAAGTCTGAATGTTCTTGAACTTCGACCGCCTCTGTGGTCTAGTGGTCAGAGTTCTTGCCTACAGATCCAGAGGTCGTGGGCTCGATTCCCGGCGCTGCCAGATCTTCTGAGGTATAGTGAGTCTGTAACGGGGTCCACTCAGCCTCGTGAGGATAATTGAGGAGCTACTTGAATGGAAAATTAGCGGCTCCAGTTTAGAAAACCGAAATTAACGGCCGTGGGGATCCGTTGCGCTGACCACGCGACACCCTCTATCCCCAAAAGTTGGCACTAACTTCGCCGACAATTGGCGGTCGCTCGGTCGGTATAATTCGCTTGCGGACTACAGGCCACGGAATTTTCTTTCTTTCTATGTTCTTGAACTTCACGTGTCGTTTTCGTGGCCTTCAGAATATATTTTTTACCATGGTTACCATAAAATACGGGGATACGAAGGTATGTACCAATTTACGTCACGGACCCAATACTTTTCTTATGGGGGAAAGAATGGGGGAAATACGAAATTGATTTGGACTCGAACCCACGCAAGCAACAGCAAAATTTATGCTTCCCCAAGAGTCACTGTGTTCTTTGTATTTACCACTTCTTCTACGCCGCGCAGTTGGGGAGAAAATGAGAGAAAGACAGGAGGTACGTGCGTTGGCTACTCCGGTTAAGATTGGCAGGGGAACCGTGTACGTTCTAAAAGCTTATAAATACGAAACATTGACAAGACTGTTGAACTATTGAGGTGCTAGAAAGTGCGCAGGGCTGATGAACAGACTCACGGAGGGCAATTTGAAGCACGAGACACCTTTTCCGCTCATCTTCGTTAGAATCTCGATGTCGACATTCTTATGAACTAAATACATTCTCTGATCGTCCACGAGAACGTGAAGTGGGGGAGGGGGGCGTGGAATGGACGGCGGGGAAGGGAAGGTGGCCCATGAGAACAGTTTGGTGGCATTGGAGTCTGATAAGAATTGTCTGTTATACGGTTAGGTGCAAAGAAGCATTTTCAGTCCTTTCCTGTTTTAAGCGACATGTCGCGATAGAAACGACGTATTTAGATGTTGTGTGCCAGTTGGCACACCGCAAGAAACATTTGCCCCAACTAAAGAATTGGATGACGTCTTCTAAAGAACCGTTGGCTCTAGGCACCAAAAATAGTTGGCGTATTTCTTTGTCTTTCTTTCTCTCGCACTTTTGCTTTTATTATTTCTTATTCCTTTGTCTCTCGCTTTGTTTATTTATGTTTCTCTCTCTTTTAACAGCCAGGATAGCTCAATCACCAGACTGGCTAAGAATTTGACGACTGGGTTCGATGCCCAGCAGGGCAGGGACTGTTTTCTTTGCCATCACTTCCATAGTAGCTTTCTAGCTCACCGAATGGGTACGAGGGGATATTTCCTGGGGGGAGGGGGGCTGATAAGAAGGCTTAAACTCCAGCATCGAATTCAGGAATATGTGGTTTTACACATCATCTTGTATGACCCCATGAACAAGTATAAGGACAATTTCACATTCTTATTCTTCTACTGAATGCATTTATTTATCTTTGTCTCTCTTCCTTCCCCCACTAGGCCCTCTTAGCAGTCTGCAGTTTACTTTTACGTTCGCCAATCTGCTGGCCATTTTGAGTTATTAACGAAACTGATACACAATGACGTCTTTCTTACGTCACGCCACTCCTGTTTTAGTAGAAGTTATTGATGGGGTGAGGGGGTGGTGAAAGACACGGATGTCAGCAAGTGTACAAATAGCATGCGCCTGACTAGGGATTAGCACCTCGAGGTTTTAAAAGTGACCCACCATGCATTACATATATTCACAATCTTGCATCACATCTGCNTGAACTACCTCTGTCTTTCGCTCGCTTGCTTACTTCATGGAGCAGGGTCCTTCTTGAGAAGTCAACGGTCGCTCAGCTATTGAAGAAATTCCTGGTCATTAGTTTCATTACCCTTTTCACAAAAGCCCGCCATTGAACCCTATCCTGACCCACGCAATTCCAGTCCACACTCCCCCTAATTTCTTTTAAGATCCATTTCAATATTACTCTACATCTACGGCAGGAACCGATGCTCCTTTGTATGTGGACTATAGAATTATTAAGGATCTGAGATGGATCTGTAACCAGAATGGCTGTGTGCGGGCTGGGAGTAAATGACAGAAATCATGAAGAGCATAGCAATCTCGCACATAAATCACAGCCTACAGATCATCATAATGTTTACTGTGCAGTCCGACCGACTGAAAGTGTAATAAATTTTATCGCCGTTTCTTCCAAATATTTCAATTTTGACTTTGGAGCAGCTGTATGAATAATGATGTTTGAAGTTAAAATAAGAACATCCGGGTGAAATTCATAATTCCTACTTTCCAATCTGCAGGATTAAAAGTTATCGTGGCACGTAGGTGAGCTTGAGATGTCGCTTGCAGATGGTCACAGGATCAAATGCTCTTTGAGACATAATTCCTTTTTCTGCTTGCAATTGTAAACATACTACGCAATATTTGTTACCAGTTTATCTAACGATACTGCCAGTAATTGAGACTACATAGTGCCGAATAATTGGATGATAGTAAATAACGAATTAGGAAGGATATGAAATGAACCTGTCGCGACTTAATTAAAGTACTATCCCAAGATTTGCCTGGTGGGACAGAGGAAAACCACGAATTCCTCAGAATAGTCGATGCCTCTTCCGGGATTCGAACTGAGAACCTCTCAAGTACAAGTCAGAAGCGTTACTATTTGAGCTAAATTGCTTGGTTTCCATCTTAATCATGTTTGTAAAGATCGCATTGGGTGAGCTACTTAAGTGCAGGTTCTGAGTCTGAAACCCATCAGACATACGTATCTTCAAAGTTTCGCATCGTCGTCCTGTTTGTAAGTGTTCATTTCAAACAATACTGCATACACGATTTTAGGCACGTTTATGCTGTAAGCTTCAATTGTTCATTACTTGAGTTGTCAAACAGCTAAAGAAGAATGATGAAAATTCTGGGATAGTATATACTGACCCAAAGTAGGCTACGGCCACTTTCTTGCCACACAGATAAATAGAGTAGCAGTGTGTGTGAATGATGAATACGAAAGAAAGAAAGAAAGAAACAGAAAATGGAAAGGAAAGGAAAGGAAAATGAAAAGAGAAAGGGGAAGAGGAAAACGAAGGAACAAGTCAGCGCTGTACGTCTTTTAATTTATACACGGGAAAAAGAGTAGTTAAACAAAGAATCGATAAATGAATTTGTTTCGATGACAGTTATTGCTCTGAATGCAGAAACTCAACCACGATGACGAAAATAATTACGAAGGTGGTTGTGGTGGTGGTAATGCTTATGCCCACACGGTTGTTTGGCCTAAGCTAATTTGTACTGCATGGAGATACGGGCATGCTGCTGTTTTGGAACGTAAAAATAACCCGTTCCGCCTATCAGACACCAGACTGAATGGGAGACCGACGGCCATGTTTCTGCAAATAGCGCGGCGAGTGGGAGATCGAGACATTATTTTTAGGAAACCCTCGATTTTGCGAGGAAGATTTGAACGGACTGGAGTCACACATGAACACAGGAGGTGTGAAGGAACAAACGGTTGTATGGGCAATATTTTAGACAGTATCAGTGCAGAAATAGGTATCAGGAGGATAGAAGGACACAAAAACGAAGAGCAGTGGAAGGAAAGAGGACTACGCCTACGTACAGTATATGAGAACTCGTAGATAAAAAGAGAAAACTGAGCGGACGGTACGAAAGCATGAAGAGTGAAGCAGAAATAAACTTAGATGACCAGTAATTAGTAGGAGTAGTAATTTAAACGGAATGCCGGAGGGTAGGTCTAAGGAGACAAGGTCCAACACCACAGAGTGTATAATGGACCTAATAAAGTACTGAAATATTCAAGATTTTACCCCGAAACCCCGATTCCATAATAAGAAAAGCCCGCCACAGAGGCAGGAATACTGATTACGCGAGGGAAAGCCCATGAATAGCATTCTGGAGAAATCCGGTTTCAATTTCTTTTGTGTTGCCGACTATTGTGGTATAACACCATGTCGTCCATTTGAACGGACTACACGGCTTTGTATACCAGAAGATAGGACTGTTCGTTGGAACTTCTGTGAGAATCCAAACTCCGACTATTCTGATGTTTTCGTGGTTTTATTTAGTCCGTCCAGCCCAATAGAGGGATGATTTGAAATATGAACGGAGGGAAAGAGTAGAACTTGGTTATAACGTCATCAAAGGGACCTAAAAATAGTGTCGTTATAAACGAATGTCGTTGTAACCGAAATGGGCACTTCCACAGTATCCTTATGTTAGTCACGTAAAAATCTACCAAAACCGAGTTAAAATGTTGCATTTTTTAGTGAAATACGTAGATAAGTGCAGACTAACGTAACATTAACGTGGAATTAATATGGATTCTCCATATCGTTTGTACTGTAGAATTCACCAAACCAAATTCGCGGCATACATCAGCTGTTTTCCTTCCATTTTCTATTTCACGAATCACTTTAACTTTCGCTTCAGTCTTTAAAACTTTCCTTTTCATTGCCATGTTTTCGCTACTGCACTTCTCTGGGTTTAGGCAGGAACACTATAGGGTAAGTAGACAATGTGAGGTCCTGTTAGACGAGATTCTAGGAAAGGAATGCAGTTAACAACCTGCCGCGTCCTCTTGCACTATTCACGCAGTCCCACCCCACACCCTTGTTTTCGCATAAAACCCACGCTCCTCTTGCAGCCCGCGGTCGTATTCTTCCAGGACAGTCACGTCAGCAAGTAGAGAAAGCGAGGGTGGGCAGACACATTGAACTTTCCCACGATATCAGAGAAATTCAGGAATGAAAATGACGTTACATACGAGGTTGATGCATTTGTGCATGTCGTACTAAGCAAGGTATAAAAACAGTTGCTTTATGAGGAATTAGTTCGTACCATTGAATATTTGACGCAATAGACAAGGTGTCGCAGAAACCGATGTTGCTATAACCAAGTTTTACTGTATATTTATCCAGGTCAGAGCTGTCCAACTCGCAGTGGGCAAATAAAGATTGCGAGAGACCTTTTCCATTTTCGAAAATAGGTGTTCGTGCCTGCTTCATCTAGGGAGTAGCGACATATGTACGGAAATACAGTGTATGAAATAATGTTGCTGTTGTTAAGTATCAAATGGATCCCTTTCCAGCTTCGACTTGCTGCCACAGAGCTAAAGAGGTCTACAGATGTAACTGTTCTTGCAACGGAGAACGTTCATCCACAGTCCTCACACTGGAAACAATTCAGGTTGCGCGTTTTCTCTGTTTTATCAGAATCAGTTATATTGAATGTTTTCTAATTTTGGTACTATGCTCAGCCGGTATAGCGACTAAGCTACTGGCGGAAAGATCGACAAATCGGGGTTCGATTCCCGGCAGGGGTAAGAGGTTGTTTTCTTCTCCACAGCATCGAGACTAGCTCTGGGACCCATCCAGTCTATCAGCTGACTATCGGAGGCTCTCTCCCCAGGAGAAAATTGCTGGAGCGTGAAACTGACAGCCCATTTTCATCTAATGCCGAGAGGGAGTGCACATGGACGAATACCTCCACTCTCCCATACGTTTTCATGGTTTAGTGCTCAGTTAAACACAAGGGTACAGATTTTCTCTTCCCAACTTCACCCAGGCCTATTCTGGGGCTCACCCAGCCTCCTATCCAATGGGTATCAGGGACTCTTTCTCTGGGGATAAAGCGGGCGGGGCATGAAACTAAACACTCACCTCGAACTAGTGCCGAGGTCAAGAATATGTACATCTATAATTCCACTCCCCCTATACGCCTTCATGGCATAGAGCTTAATTAGTTAAGCGCAGGGACAAATTTACCTTTCTATAACATAACAATGTGTTAAATTTAAATATATTTTTTAACGTTGTGGGTAATATCCTCATTGGAACGTTTCTTCGTCATAGATCTGATAATTGCAGGGCAGATATTTACGTGCATACTGGAAGAAAATACGTATTTTACAGTGACACGGCGAGTTGGCGACTGAGGTACAATGCTTTCCCTCAGTGGTTTGACGTTGGAAGCCCTGACAGAGATAAGCAGAAAAGTCTGCTTATACTCTCAACTAAAGTGGCTGTTCTGACCGGTCGATGTCTTTCGAAATATCGCCTTAGATTTCTGTTATGAGCATTGTTAATATAAAATTAATCAATATGCAAGTAAAGGTGTTGTGTAAGGAAGTGCATACGAATATGCCTTTCGTCTTCACGCGTTGCATAAGAAAGAGAGAAGACTGCATCATTCATTCAGCGCTTCCTATGGAGTAGGTTAATTCCTGAAGATAACTGAATGCAGTTTCATAAGCGATGATAAGGTGTCTAATTATATAATTGTGTAACAGCGTTATTATGCATACCAAGAAACAAAGGCCAGTCGACTGCGCAGTGTACTCTTCAACCGTTTAAAATATTCCGAGTAATTTCCGCGACAAAATTTTGTTCAAGAGATCTAAGATTTGAAGCTAGGCAATGGATATAATACGATTTTTTCTCTGCTTCCTCCAGCATAACTTAAGGGCAATATGTTTTGTCTAACAGAAGCAAGACCACTTAATGTAACTATCGTTACTGTAACGGGAATGTCGACGCTCGAAGAGACATCCACGTAAAACTGTAACAAATGTTTATTACTGTTAGGATGAATTTACAGACGACCAGGGAAGCAGAGCCGTGACTGATCAATACAAAAGTCAGAATCAAAGTCACATTGCGACTGACGGTCAGTCAGTAAGTCTTGGAGTCGAGCCCCATCTGGAGCTCACGACCAGACATTCATTTCTGTTTGACAGTTACGGTCTTGTTTCTGTGGGGTGCCATCCCTGACAAGAGGACGGCTCTTGCCAGAGCAGTCTTTCTCGGGTCCGAGTCCCTTAGTACTCGTGACCATATTTTACTGTCTCAGATTTGAGCCTTCCCTTTTCGTCGCCTCCTACGACTCGCAGGGTCACGGTGGAGGTATTCGACCCCGCCTCCACACGGATGACTGATGAATACCGGCGAAATCTTCTTCATATCCGCCTAGCCTGAGCTAGTGACGGCGTTCTTCATTGCAGCACCAGGGTGATTGCGAGCCAGCAGGTTGCCGGGCGAAGCTCTAACAGTAACGGGCTAGCCTGACCTAGTGATGGCGTTCTTCCTTTCAGTGGCTCGGTGACTGCGAGCCCGTGGGATGCCGGTCGAGGCTCTTGCAGTACTGGGCTAGCCGGTACCACTGGCGGCGAAGCCGACTAGCCAGATGAACGCTAGCAGAGTCGGCTGCCGATACTTGCTATTAGTAAACTGGTAGCAAGTATCGGCAGCCGACTCTGATCTTTCGATGCAAGCATAGCTGTGACTCACATTGCGACTGACGGGACCGACGGGACTGACGGCAAGTCAGTCTGTCTTGGTGTCGAGCCCCAGTATGACCAGATGTTTCTTCTTGAATAAAAGTTACTGTCCTGTCCTTGTGATGCGCCCTCTCTGACGAGAGGTAGGGTGTCATTTGTCAGTCATAGTCGGTAGTATTAAGTCCATTGTTAGAATGTACACATATTTACAGATTGACTCTTAATATCTACTCCTATATGCAATACGAGTAAATACAAGGCCTCTGTCAATCTTGATGCTAACGTGTGGGAGGTTCGCATCTTTATACACGTACTTTTGTCGCTGGGCGGCGTGCGAGCCAAAGGGCGTTGGAGATGCCGTGGTGAGCGATGATTCGTTAGCGCTCGTTTCACTGTGGGAGGTTCCCACACTCTTTTATGTTAGGCCTACATACTCCTTGTAATTAAATAACCTACGACAAACAATATTGCATCCACCAATTTGTACATAAAACCACAGGAAAAAAAAATGTGTGATGGTAAGATACGAAAACTCTGTATATGGCTTTTACGTTGTGCACGATGGCTATGAACTGCAAGAAGCAGAAGTTCATAACGAATCAGTGTCCAGGTTTTTAATGAAAACAGTAAGCAGATACCAGTAATTAATCATATACTGAGGTCTTCTGGGTTGTGACACCGTGTAATCTCGTAGACAGATGCAAAGGTTTCGGAGAAACGTGCTCCCTCCATTTCAGGGTGTCTGGTTGTATTTGTTACTGAACGACGTTGTCCATAGTGAGCCAATATATTGTTGATGATAGGTTGATTAATGAATATGGAGCAGATGAAAGAATGAGAATTGGCAGGGAAAACTGAAGTACTCGAAAAAAACCGGCTATAAGAAAGACAGTGCTATTGGCATTAAACTGAACAGATTTTAACAGTTCTATGGAAATAATGAACACATTTTCATAAATTCCAGAAGTGAACCTTACGAAATATTATTTTATGGTGTAATAACCATACATACGATTTTATATGGACTTGAACATTGGAGAAATGCAGAAATCCGTTTTCTCAGGTGGTTGCCTGCTGTGGGCTATGGAATCACATGTCATAATTGATGAAGATGTTAGGAAGAAATGGTACTAGCATATAAGCCTCTCAATGGGATACTAAATAGTACAAAGGCAATAGCTAGAATATTTGGAACAGTTGCCTGAAAACGGAATTCCTGTCGGTATAAACCAAAGAGTATAAGATGCTATAGACATCGAACAAAAATATGGATCAGCCCAAGAGCATAATTCGTGATGATGATAGCAGATGAAATGGAACAATTTTAATCCTTGTAACCAGAACAGGCTAAGAGTTTAATCTATGATGTTGAAACCTGGTACAATAATAATCCTTCTCCCCCCCAACTCAACAAAAAGAACTATCAGAGGAGTATTTTCTGACAGCAAATTGTAGCTATTTAAATTCCACTCAAAACAGAAGAACAAGAAGTCACAATGCTATAAAGCACACATTAAACCATGCATTTAATAGTTTACAAATCAGTTATTATAATTTGCAGCACGTGTAAATATCTGTATGCATGAAGAGTACGGTCTTTTGGGAAGTGACGCCATGTAATCCAGTTCACAGACGTTTCAAGGGAATGCCATGCCTCCACCATCAGGGTCTAAGAGTAAGCCAAGCAACAAGCAAAACACATGTGACAGTGTTTGCTTTGCTTTATAATCGACTTTGAAGATGGTGGCAGAACATTCCTCTGAATCTTGAGTGGACTTTTACTACAATACATGGTATCACATCCCAGAAGATGGTATTCTCCCTAGCCACTGATGTGAGAATCTTGGATCCAATATTTGTATGCATATGCACAGTATAGCAATTAAAATCGGTATGTGGTACTAAAATCAAAGTCATAATTATATACATTGAACATAAAATATAGATGCAATTAATACATACAGTTCTTATTTAAAAAGAAAGATGGTGTAGTGAGTGTGTAATATAATATGATAACAATATCTGACTGCTCATTGTGATGTGAATGGTATGATTAGCTATGTAGCAATATAAGTATGTTTGTGTAATAAATGAACATTAAGAATGATAATGAAAGCAAAGAATGGATTTGGAAAACATGTCTGAAATACGCCTTTCTACTCTTGTTCTCAGTATCACAGGGTACAGAACATGAAGTGGAATCAAGCTTGTGGACAGTAGGTTGAGATTCATGCAAACACACTAATGGGAAGGTCTATATTGATTAATGGCTGGTGTTGTAAATCACTGAAGTTGGACTGATTATCTATTGTTTGACAGTTTATCATGCTGGATGCTCCCTGTTGTAACTGGAACTTGAGTATCATCCAGATTTCCAAATATCTGCATCTGACTAGAGGAGACAATCATCTTTTAGTTAACTGTGTTCAGAATGAAACAACCAGCAAACAAGTGCAAATATTTCAATAATTCCATGGTGGAGGGGCTTCACTGAAAAGTTAATAGTTTTCGAGATGATCAAGATTATTTCTAGTTTTGGGGTTTTCATAGTTCCTGTTGGCCTGGACAAAGCTCTTTATCACATCTCCATCCCACATTTCCTCACATCTACACATAGGTCTCCAAAATGGTCTGTTACCTTCATGTTTGCCTACCAAATTCTTATATGCATTTCTTATCCCTCCTGATGGGTTTTCTTCTTTTAAAAATATTAGGTCAGGAGTAAAGAAGAAAATATTAACGTTTAAAATTTTAAAACAGAATTGTAGAAAAACATTAAAAATATTTTGAACGAAAGTTACAAAATATCTGAGGACTTTGGGATCAGTTTAAGTTATAAATTCTTCACTAGAATTGAATATTGTTAAAGAGACCTGCTAGAGTTAAAACTGCCTGATCAATTGTCCATTATCCTCTGTATCGATGCTGTAATTAGCTTTCTATAATTGACATCTGCAGGTTTTGCCTGTTTTAGTTCCTGTGATAAGTTACTCAACATAAAATTTTTATTATGTATGAAAATTGTATGGCAAAGGTTTAAACAGATCAATAATCATGCAATTAGACTCTAATGATTATAAAGAATCTGGCCTGATTCCCAAATTTCAATAAATATGTAACAACCATGCTGTAGGTCAATGAAGAGAATAGATGTACGGCCTGGCTGGTCATAGAAAAAACATTATTTCATTGCTAGACTATGTCTAAAATGTCTCTGTGGGTGTATCATTATTAGATAATAATAAAGGTAGTTATGGCATCATCAGAAAATTATTAGATTCTATTTTCAGCTACAGTGAAACAAAATTGACATATTAAAAGTACTGTTGAACATGTAGGATTTGTCATCTGTTAAGATTGCCTACTCAGGAGTATGATATATCCTCAAATATGTTTTAGACAAGGCTTAATAAATGATCTTGGCTGTAGACCTAATGGCAGACATATGAATTATTAAACCACAGAATTGGTAGTGACAAGCGGAAGAATGCTTTCTCTGAGACACTGAATGATGAGCATTTTTTTTACATAATAGTTTCATTTGAACTTCATGTAATTTTTTATCCATCTGGACCACAATAAAATTTATGAGGCACCTTTTATGATGGACCTTAGATACAAAATCGTGTCAGAATCCATGTTGAAGCTGACTTGTATGAATAAACAGATAGATATAACCTTCACATCATGCATTAATTAATTAATTTTGTACAAGTGGAGGGGGGGATACTGTTCAGGTGCAATTTGGTACTCAAGATAATAGTAATAACTAGTTTTGTTGAAAACAAGAAAATATGTTACTTCCAACTTTTTGATGGCTTTTGAACATGGGTTTTATACAGTAAGTAAGAACAAATGAGATTCTTTCTTTTGGGTATTTGTATCTCTTAAGTCTCATTATTTCCAAACATCTCTAGCACCCCAGTTAAAATTAGTGGTTATTGCAATGTTGCAGGATTGCAGGCAGAGTTAGCAGCAGCACACAAGGAATCAGAATGTGTGCGGCGGAGAATGCGACAGCTGGAGGAGGACCTGGGAACTTTCAAGGAGAAGAACAGAGAGCTTGAGGATGAGCTACAGAAGAAGGCAGGTGCGGTTCAACAAGACACATAGAACATTTGAAACATATTTCTATACTGGAATTTGGCTTGTTCTAGAGTACATGATTGTGTTCAAACATTTTTTAATATTTTTATTTCCTAAATTCATTCCATCAGTGTCCCAGATACCTAAGATATACTGATAGTTGTTCTGCATAGCTCTGCAATGTCATCTCTTACTCCAAAAGAAAGTCAGGGACTTATTGTGGCCAGAATTTTGCTTTGTATGCATATATTTTACCTATCAGGGAGCTTTAAACTTTTCCATGATGGCTAGCATGCTTTTCGTCACTGGTTCCATCATTTGTTTCCAGTTGTCACCAGTTTATGGCTGCATGACTAATGACACCAAATTGTCAAGTATTTGTGGTTGTAACCACTGCTGAAGAATCCAATACGATCCGAGCCGCCAACTTCTAACACCAAAATGTCCCAAGTAGGGTGGTACTTGTGACGAAATGATGGGTTCTAGTTCAGATGATTGGATTTATTGGCACTTTGGTTACAATCTCTCTTAATCTCATTTACTACAGGCAGTTCAGTGCTTTCACTGACTTACACTTTGTAATTCACTACTCAACGTACACCAGTCCTCTCTTGGTAATGCAATTAAAACACAGGAACTAACACTTCAAATCACTCCAAATATTATGCATAAATAAAATCTTCTAATAGCACTTTAAATCTTCACAAGCTGACAGACTTTCTGTGGCTGTCTCCTACCGAGAATTCAGAACTCTGTCACTCATAGTCACTGTCACTTCTAGTTCCCATGCCCTCTGATCTTATGGCTCACGGCTCTTTTTATATAGCCACAGCATGACTGCACAGATAACATGTCACTTGATAGCTACCTCGCCAGTCCCTTGCCTAGCAATGAGCTATAAACATTCACCTTATTGTTGTAACACACTCAACTGAAGATTGTTTACAGGTCATTGCCTATAAACGCTCTAGCCATCTGCCTCACATTATAAATTATGTGAATCCAAAAACAAGGGGTGAAGAAAATAATTGGACCTACAATAGATGAAGGAACATTGTGATTTATATAAGTTACCAATTATTGACAGAAGAGTGAAATTGAGGGGGTTGGTGTGGGCTAGGTATGTAGCTTGGATTACTGGTGAAACCACTGTGAAATACTCATATATGTAAGAAAACATTACTGCAGATCTTAAGGAGGATGCTGCAAGAATGGTAGGTGGGCGGATCTAGCCTAAGACAATGCTCAGTTGTGGGCTTTGATATTACTTGTGTTGAACCTTTTCATTCTATCACCAGAGAATTAGTTCAAATATCCCTCATAAACTCAAAAGTCACAAAATTTAATATCATTTACTAATGATATTACTGATATTATGTTCTTAGAGAATATTGGATAATAAATGTTTGTCCTCAATTCCAATAGGACTCATATAGTGTTATATTTTTAGAGTATATTGGATAATAGGACTGGACCCAGAACATATTATCCAAGATTCTCTAAGAATGTAAGATCAGTATGGTCTAACTTTTTGGATAGATATTGTGACAAAGACACAATGGGAAGTTAATATTAAAATGGATCTAGGAACTGTAGATTATAGGTTACAAGGTTGTGAAGAACAAAAAGCATTTTTTTTTCTTTTATTCTGTACTATTCTATAGTAATAATAGTAGCTAACCACTGGAATGAGCAAGCATCCTGCTGACATCAATGTACACCAGTATACCAGTGCACTGTTAAGTAATGCCCCTGCAATGGATTTGCAGACAAAGATTTTAATATATGATGTATGCATGAATATAATGAACAATTCATCCCTCCACATTAATTCTCAGAAATTGACTGTGTTTTAATATTGTTATGCCAGATACAACTTCCTGAATCTTGTTAAAAATTCTGATGTTTGCAGAGGAGATGCATTCTTCTTCCAACAACAGTGGCAGTGACAGTGATAATGATAGTGACAGTGAAAGAGTGGCAGAACTGGAGTCCAAAGTGAATGAGATGGAGGAGAAAGTGCAGCAGCTCCAGTCACAACTGGAAGAGGTGCGCAGTGAGAGGGACAAGTTGGAGCAGACGAGGGTGGAGATGGAGGCAGATCGAGAAGAGGAAATAAAGATTATAGAGAGGGTAATAACATGGTTATATTTCATGATGCAATAAACCCTATTTGAAAGCATATTTGTGTCACAGAATTTAGGTCTTTCAGAAAGTCACATTTGTGGGTCAATAAAGGCAGACTTTTTGACCACAGACTGGGCAATTTATAGTTGTATGATTGATTGGGTTAGTTACTGATTGGTTTAGACTCAACTGTCATGATAATAACAAGCTTCTGTGATGTGAACCAAAACTTAACAAGAGTGGAATGCTCTACTCCAGTGTGGAGTAGACATAATTTCCAAAAGTATTCTTTGCACAAAGTGCATGAAGTGAACATAGGTAGGGGAGATTATGTCATCATATTGCCCATATGTTAGTCCGCAACGTCATCTGCAAAACACCCTATAGGTTAATGAAATTTCATGTTGGAAGATTGTGCTAAAAGTTGTCATTACTTACTTACTCATGGAGCTGAGCCCTTCTGGAGGAGTCGCCAATTATGCAGCTACTCAAGAATTTCCCAGCATTTTATGGAACCCGAAGGTTCATTACTGTGTTCACAAGAGCCATCCGCTGGTCCCTATCATGAGCCAGATCAATCCGATCCATACCATCCCATCCTGTGTGTCTAAGATCCATTTTAAAATTGTCCACCCCCCTACGCCTTGGTCTTCCCAGTGGTCTCTTTCCTTCTGGCTTTCCCACCAATATCCTATACGCATTCCTCGACTCCCCCATCATGCTACATGCCCCGCCCACCTCATCCTTGACTTGATCATTCTAATTATACTGTAATTGGAGAAGAGTACAAGTTATGAAGCTCCTCATTGTGCAGCTTTCTCCAACCTCCTGTCACTTCATCCCTCTTCAGTCCAAATATTCTCCTCAACACCCTGTTCTCAAACACCCTCAGTCTATGTTCCTCCCTGAATGTCAGAGACCAAGTTTCACACCCATACAGAACCAAAGGCAAAATTATAGTTTTGTATATTCTAATTTTTATGTTTTTGGACAACAGACGAGAAGACAAATGGTTCTGGACTGAATGGTAGCAAGCATTACCTGAGTTCAATCTCCTCTTAATTTCCTCCTGAATCAGGTTTCGATCTGTTATCGTTGTTCCCAAATATCTGAACTATGCCACATTTTCAAAACATCTGTTTCCTATCTTTTTTGTCATGATTTTGCCCTGCATTTTGGTGATGAGATAGTGACATATTGTCATACAATATTTTATTTTGATTTGTACTGGTCTAGCACTTTATATGCAGCTCAATTCAACCTTTATTGATTTTTACAATACATGCTTATTTTACAGAAAATTTGAACATAATATGAAATACAGATCTCATTATTAAGATCTGCACCTTCTACTATTTAAATAATTTTTCAATGTAGCGAATATTTAATGAAATTAATTAAGTTTTACTTTTGTTACGCCATGTACAAGTGTAAGAGAGGTATGTTGAAATGCCAACATTGTTTTTACAACATTAGTGTAATTATGGTGTTTCAGGCATTGGAGGAAGCATTAGAAGAAAAAGCCCTCATCCTGGCACGCTTTGAGCAGGATTTTGAAAAGTTGCGTACAGTGAATACAGACAGGGAGCAGCAACTGCTGGATGACTTTGAGTGGAAACTACGGGAGGTAGAGCAAGCCTGCAAGCGACGATTAGAGGAGAAAGACAAGGCAGCAGAGGAACGTCTGAAGGAGGGTAAAAAGGAACTGGAGTTGAAGTTGAAACTGGCAGAACAACAACTGCAGGAGGTAACTAGCCTCTAAGTGATTACAGGATAATGTGTGTAATACTAACAGATATGCACACTTATACAATATTTACTCACTATGTGTTTGGGTCCAGGAAACATAATTCACAGGTGAATGTACTTAACTACAGATCCAGTATTTTGTCCTGATGATTATGATGATTATGTACTTTTTGGACCTATGAGTAGTTATTGCGCTTTATAATCCCTGTGGTTGTATAAGTTGGTTGTTCTTGTTATACTTCTTGAAGTTAATAAAAGAAACATAAAAAGACCAAGCATAGAAAAGCATCAGAAGAAGGGACAAAGATTCAAGAGGATCGCTTGTGGAAGGACATAGAAGAGCGGCTCTGTTGTAAGACCAACCTTGTGGGAAACTTTAGCAGATGGTAAGAATACTGGTAAAAGCACCAGTTGTAGAAGTCTTATTCGGTTAATAACTAAATAATTTGACAAAGGAGATGAATCAAACAGTTTACACACATTTCCTGCTACAAGTCATCTCTCCAACAAAATCCTACAGTTAGACCACAAGAGTTTGAATCAACCTATGCATATTTGCAGCAGCTGTCACTGCCTACAATCTGTATCTTTCATCCATAACCTGAGGGTGCACCATACTGTGGTGAAAGGGACCTTCTTAACATAGGACTATGTTTCACACACCCACAGAGAATGAAAAAATTAGTGGTCAGACTTGGTATTAGAAGTAAAATTGTTATGATTTATACCAATCAAATATTTTCTCAAACAATTTGTTTTAAAAAGTTGCCACAGTTGAAGACTTATGAGGCTGAGGTGATACAGCTGCGGGGTCTGACCATTGAGCAGCAGAGGTCACTACGAGTTACTACTCGGCAGACAGAGCAGCTACAGGTCAGTGAACGGTTGCTAAAGGAAGAGGTGACTCGACTTCGAGGACAGCTTGACAAGGAGAAGAGCCATGGAATATGCATGCAGGTGAGTTTGTTTGAAATATAATAATAACTGCAGTCTGTCATCTGATATTGTTTCTGAGTTCAAAATTTACTGGTACAACTTGAGCATTCTTCCCACAGATCTGTTAGCTCTAGATGAAAGCCTATAAATTGAATGTAATGTTTCACTGGAATCTGGATTTCCACATGAGAGTGAGATTCAGGTTATAACACTCAGCTAATCCTTTGCTGCACTAATTAAATTTATAAATTCCAAACCAGTCCCAGTAATATAAATGCACTTTAAATTAGGGAGGTACTTGTTAAAATTTGGTTCAGAATCTCGTAACTTTGTATGTCATCTAAAACCTATAAAATTTGTAGAATGATAATTTTTTGAGAAAGAGAGTAAAATTTGTTTTTTCTCCCTAGGGTAAGACACAGGATAAGGGTATGATTTTAGGTACTCAGAGTGGTGGTTGTGAAGACTTCTATTTTCTGGACAATAATGCCATGTAGTCTGTTGAAAGCCAACCAATGTTTTGGAGGAAGTCGCCTCCATCTTCAGGGTCAAAGAATAAGCCAAGCAAGAAACTGGAGTGATAGCATTGCTTGCCACCTGCTTTCACGCTGGGAGCCTCAATGTTTCACAACCCTATAGTTAGAGGGATAGCTTTACCTTTTTGTACTTGTTAATAATTATGCAGAATAGAAGTGCATCATGTTTCTTAATGAGATACCTAGTCCAGGGAATGGAAAGCATGAAGAAATTCAAGTCACATGACAACAGCAAATGGAAGAGACTCTAAATCTTGAGTTATTTCAAACAAAAATAGAAACACTCACTTGTTTCCTGTGCCAAAAGAATTCTAAAATTCTATTTTTTCCTGAAGAATAAACGTTAAAACATATGCTTATGTTGTCTGTTGTATGGAACTTTAAACATGTTGCTTAAACAAATTTGTGTATAATTCTAATTTGACTTTCTTTTATATACAGAGCTTACATGAGAAGAAGATGGCTGATAATGAAAAGAAATTTGAAATCCGTCTTGATCAACAGAAAAGTGAAATCACCGCTCAGGTAACTCATATTTGGGTAATGTTTAACAATGAAATAAGTTCCTATATTAATGTCCATGAAGATCATACACTTCTTATTAAAAATATGGAGCTTCAAATTGGGTTGTCACTTATACATGAATCAAGCAATTGTCATTAGTGAAATATTGTAGTTACAAGGCATACTTGTATATTTTTTTAAGTACACTTATTTCCAGAAATATTGCTGTTACAAGACATATACGAGTATTATTCTTAAGTACACATCTTTCCATATATTCATTAATTTGTATGATTACTGTGTGACAATGAACAAGACTGTGAAAATTGTAAAGCCCTTGTGTAAAGTATTTAATGGGAAATGAAAATAAGGATGTAAAATATCTACTCAAAACACAAATTTTTGTACTCAATAAAAGAGCAACTAATCTGAATAATGAAGCAAAAGTATAAGGTTTCTACATTGTGAGAGAATTATATTGTCATGTGTATGAGTGTGACTACAGACTAGGTTTGGATTGGTAATTGGATTTATTGAACACTTACCGATCATAACTACAAGCAATTATAATACTATCATTAATTCACACACTCTGCAAATTCATTACAACATGTACTGCCATCTCAGTCTGCTGTGTCTTCACCAGTCATTGCCTGGTGACAGATCCAAACAATGCACTCGGCTTCCATGCTCATGTTCTTACCAGCTGACAACTGTCTCACAACTAACTCATTGCTCCAACTGGTCTGCTTATAACATCTCGGTATGGGCTGCACAGAAAACATTTTTCCTCTGTTACTGATTTCAATTGTTGTCATGCAAACATATTCATTTGTGAAGCCATTACTCAGCAATGGCTGCTGTTTTTTGCTTAACTTGCGGTCGTTGCCCAGCAGTGGGTCAACATGCCACAATATGTTATGAATATAATAAATTAATTTAATGTTTGTCTGAGAAGCAGAGAGAGAACTACAATTTAAAAGAATTAGAACTCTATGGAATACAGCAAACTTCCTGTTATCTTGTACCCAAGCATCTGGAATTCTCACCCAACAATCAAAAGTTTCAAAGAAAATTCACAATTTTTACGGGGTTATTTAGAATCAGATTTGCAATTTGCATATATTTGCCCACCACACAGCAGTACTTCTACTTTAGCTGTACTGTTCATCACCTTCCCTCATGCAGGTCCCTTTGTACTTGTGTACTACTCTATTTGTGATTATGTTACAGTGTAAGGATCTGAAATCTTCCATCCATAAATCAGCTGTGCTGCCTAGGAAGACTCTCATGCAAGGTCTAAAGCAAAAACATGTTTTGACTTTATATTGGGTCTCTGTAAGAGTTTTTGCTCCTGCAGCCATTAGATTCTAATCGACACACTATATTTCCCATTAATCATGCATAATTTGAAGTTTGCTGTCATAAATTTCTAATTAAACAAGCATGAATTTGAAGACACACTTGTGTTGGAAGGTGTTAAGTTTTCTGGCCCATTATTTTACAGTGGGAAGACAGACTGAGACAGGAATGTTCTAGATTAAAGTCAGAACTGGATCAACTTCATAGTGAAGAGAAACATCTGGCTGTGGAGTCTGTCAAAGTTCAAAAGGAGCAAGAGATGCGCACAGCTAAACAGAATTGGGAACGAAGACTGCAAGAATGCCTTAAGGAGGTAGGTTTAGATTTTGTACCATTTTAACCTTCAAAAATTTCAGACTCATATCAGACAACTGCATTAGTTTGATACAAAATAACACATATTAACAATTATGACCTTCCATCACTGTGTTCAGGGACATGTGGTAGCATACTTGGTTGAGGCATTATGCTACAAGCTGGAAGGTCATGGGTTCAATTACTGATGAGGTCACTGGATTCTTCAACTGGCCTAATCCTTCCAGCCACACTATGGTCCTGGGGTCCACTCAGCCTCTAACAGAAATGAGTACCAGGAATCTTCATGGAGTTAAAGTGTGAATGGCATGTAAGGCTGACAACCTTACTACCATCTGTGAGCCGATCATCTGGAAAATGTGGGAGCCCTGATGTTTCACAACCCTATGGGTCTGTTACAGGGATAGCTTTACCTTTTTTTGCACTGTCACTGTGTTCTGTTCGGAAGTGTGGTCGTGTGATTAACTAATTTAATTCTGTGGCAGTCTGATCCAAGGGTTTAGCATCATGCACATTAGAATCTGTCAGAGGACTCAATCCTGAGCTAACTCATTTCAGTCTAGATTAACAAACCTAGCCCTTAAGGCACAAATTTTTGTTTTCTGAGTAGTTGTTTCACCAGCTAGAGTCTTATTGCCACATCCAGATCACCTCTGGAGCCTGCCCATTCTCCTATCCATCAGGTATAGAGACTATTGAAATGTAGTGGCCAGAATTTGTAACTAACCTTTCATCCATACCCATTATCATGGTCCAGAATGCAAGGATATGCCTTCACACTCCCAATACAACATTATGGTGAGGCGTTCAGGCACAAGGTAATCTATCTTTACCTTCAAAGAAAATGTTTATGCCAGAAGCCATTCATTACTTTTTGTTTTCAGCTTCTTCCCAAAATTTCTTTAGTATCCCTAAAAGGTAATAACTTATAGATTCATAGTTAAAATATAAAAATTGTGACATAGCACTTTGAAATTACTGTTTATGTACATATCATGAAGTGAAAGAGAGACTGAGACAGCCATATCTCACACCCAGTTATCTGCAGGAGCTGATGCACAATAATGGGGCAGTTTTGTTTATGCTTTTGTCCTACTGGTTTATTGAATGAATATATGCACTTGTGTTCCCTTGGCAGAACTCTGCTTCTTTGACAAAAACTGATGGTCTGATCTTCAGTCCATGGCAAATCCAAAAATTCATCATTTTTAAGGGAGTTCACATGCAAGATAATTCTTAAACATCAGACTAACAACTGTGGACATATTGTTGGAAGCAACATGTAGATCAACTATGCATGCATTAACATGGCGGAAAAGGTGGTGGTAAATTTAAGTTACTTGAGTTCACTTCTTAATACTTAAGTACACAAATACAGTGATCACTTTATAATACATTAGAGCATGTAATACACGAGTGTGGATTGTTGAAGTGTTCGTATAATTTGAACCAACTTAAGTGTTGTTTGTTCACCAAGGTCACTGTCGACAATATGGAAGTACAATGTATAACATATAAATCATATTTCAGTTTTCTCAACTGACATAAGATTGAAATTTTTGGACTTGTACAACATGCTACAAAGTCAGATAGGGAGTATGGATGTAAAGCTCCTTGTATTGCTAACCTCAACAGACTGTAGCAATATAAAACATGTCTGATTTACACTACTCTTCCCCAGACTCAGTATATAAAAATAAATGAAAGGCTTGAAATTGAATCCAAAGATCAACACCATATTATAGGATAAGTCTGCAGTATGAGCAGGGTCAGCACAACACCACAGGCAAAACATGACAGCTTCCATCACAGTATTATTGATTGTGACAAAGCACTGAAAATAGTGGTCTGTTTTATTTGAGCTGTGGTTGTGGATTACTTTAGGCTTGTGCATCTGAGTATGAGATAAGGTTATATTGTACCTTTACTAATAACATAAAAGTATTAGGAGATACCGAATGAAATGTATATTTGACTTACAGTAGAATCCAAAATTTTAATATTAATTCTGCATACTGTGGATATTGTGACCTCTCTTGTGCCCTATTATTCCCATGATTCTTCTCTTATAGATATCTACACTGAAGGATCGCTTAACAGAGAAAGATACATACTATCATGGAGAACTAGAGAAGGCACAAACAAATGCAGATCGAGACATCTTTGATCTTCGCCGGAAACTTGATAAGCTTGATTTGTCATACCAAGATCAACTGGAGAAACTAACAGAAAAATATGAAAAAGAAATAGGTGAGAAACATAAAGAAGGCTGTGGCTGTGGCAGTATTGTATTTTGGTCTACTGTAGCACAGAAGTTTATAAAAATATGCTACAGTCTCCCCTCAGCAGTTAGTAGTTATATGACTGATCAAAAATGCCCTATTGTGATGAAATCTGAAATTAATTACCTTCACCACAAAGGCCTAATGCTGGACTCTATCCTGACTCATTTCAATTCACTTCATGTCTTAACAAACCTATCTGTCGAAGTTCCATTTATACTTACATTTTCCAAGTGATCCATTTCCTTGAGATTTTCTAATTGAAATTTGATATGCATTTGTTGCTTTACATGTGGATACTGGACCACCAGACATCTTGGTTTTATAAGACATAAACTGGATTCGATCATTGTCCCCATATTCAACAGACCCAAGGTTCAGTTCTGTGCTTGGAAGTTTGATGTCATGACTTAGATTTATTGGTTTTCCTCAGTTTATTTAGGTAAATTCTGGGTTACTTTCATAAAAATATGATCCATTCACTTTATTCCATACCCTTTCTTACTCATGAGCCAGGAATTAGTTGAGTAACCATAATTAAATAAATTAAGAAGCAAGCACACATGTTATAAGAAAATGTAGTTCCTAGTTTGCCATTATTGAAAAGATTTTCCTAAAACATTGTGTCACCTATAATGCAGTTTTATGATGTGTGTTAATAGTAGTACTTCAATGTACATGAATCAGAGAAAAGATGTTAAAAGTTTTCCAGTTTACAGTTTAAACAGATTTGACCTATTCAAATGTGCCTCCAGATTTTTACTTCTCTGCATATGTGTGTGTGCGTGTGCACACACACACACACACGTGCATGCATAGAAAGCGATATGTTGAGAATGTTTTCAGATCACGTTCATTGAAAAATCAGTAGACAATATTGGAACAGACTTCAAATGAACAAAATGTGAAGATGCAGAATGGGCTCAACTGGTTCAGTGTAAACTTCAGTTTTTTGTTCTTACATGCTTCATTTAAAATACTTTTTTATTTCATTTATTGTGTAATGTCAAATGGATGGTTGGCAGTGAATGATGACTTAGGATGTGGTCATGGTCTATTTAATGTACTTCCCTAGGACTTGCCTGTAGAGACTAAGGAAAACAACAGAAACCATTTGCTGTCACCAGATTGAGAATCGAACCTAGGGCTACCTGAATATGAAGCAAATGTATAAACCACTCAAGTGCAACATTCAATGATAAGGTCTAAATTTGGACTTCTTTCTTTATGGGTTAGTTTACAATGCTGCCAGTATCTGGACTATGTAGCATCAAATAGTAGTGTGACTGATGAATTGTAAAGGATATGGAGGAAGCGGCTGTGGCCTAATCAAAGTACAATCAAAGTATTTGCCTGGATAGAGTGAGAAAAACTACAAAACTCTACATTCAGGATAGTTGGTGTTCCAGTCAAGATTCAAACTGAGTGCTATTGCTAGACCAACCTGCTCACTAGTGCGCTCTTGTGAATACCGTTATAAAGTTTCAGATTTAGTAAAAAGAATATATAAATATGGGTTTCAAGTTTTGGGTACCATAAAAGCAGTGAATTTCTTGTCGAGGTTGGTAGTTATTAAGTTTCCAGCAAAGCCTTGTACTGTGGAGTTTGTTAAGAAATTAGACAAAAAAGAAAGACAGGCCTCTGCCAGAAAATTGACCTATATGTCACTCAATATATCTGCAGAACAACTAAACTGGGAGTCTGAGAGGAAAATCCAGCAGTTAGAGCAGAACTGGCAGTTGCAGATGAGTTCCACAAGAGCAACATTGGAACTGGTGAAGGAGCAGATGGAGCGAGATGCTCAGGATCACTTGGATGCTGCAGAGGAGAAGCATCGTAAACAGCTAGGTGCACACAAGTACAGTTCATTAGAGTGCAACCTACCCCTCAGCCTGCTGCATTGGGAGACATCTGCAGCAGGTGTTATATGTGTGGATTAGGATAGAGTGTTAACTGTGATAACAAAGAATCCAGCATTTAGCAATACAAGACTGAGACCTAACACTACTTCATAAACCAGCAGTTCAACAATAGTACAGGGAGGTTCTTACATTTGTTGATCAGTTTATAGCTCTGCATTTCATGGCAACTGATGCACCACTGGCTGTGAGAACCATACAAATTTTGCCAATGAATCAATATTCCTGTTAGCTGATAACATTTGGAATGAAGTAGTTACAATTTACAGATCACAGGCGGTTTTGAAAAGGCTATCCCTCTACATATAGACATTCCTCACACTAGTGGAAGATGTTCTGATCTATGCTTTGAAGCTGTTCTGCAGGAATATTTGCAATTTCCCTATGAATATTTTCTTTTAGTTCTTCTTCAGTTCCTAGTTACTGTTGTAAACTTTGTCCTCCAAACAACCCCAGAAGACAAAATCACAAGGATTAAGATCGGGTGAACATGCTGGTCAAATATCACTGCTGATAATTCTCTTCCCAAAAACATCAGGCAAAGCCTGCATAGACATGCGTGCAGTGTGGACATCAGCTGAATCTTGCTGAAACCAACAATATAATCTTTCTTCTTCTGTTAACTCTGGAAAGAACTGCCTGAGAATGACCTGCATATATCTTCTGCAATTAATTGTTTTGTAAAAACACAGGTCAATTACAGGTTAATTACATGTTGAATAGGATAGGATATTGGATATATTGACCCCTTGTATACACCATTCGGAACTACACTTCATAGATCACTGACACATACAGACTAGTATCCTCAGTCTATTAGCCATCTTCATTAGCCATTCCCTGGCAATGGATTTAACACAGGAACTATAACAGTCTCACTGGATTATTGAATTACATACTCCAAATATCACACATGAAGTCTTCTTTTAATAACCACACTCTTATAACTAACTCTTTTCTTCACAGCTGAACTTTCAACTCTTAACTAACTGGATTGCCCAATTGTCTTCCTTATAACCACTTTGCATGGACCAAAAAAGCCATTTCCAACAATACTCTATTGTTCTAGGTGTGTTTCCTGATCCATTTCCTAGAAACGAGTTGCATAACCCTATTCGTTTATTGTTGTGTGTGTATATTGTGGGCATTACCTAGCAACGGCTGCTGTTTACAGAGTCACTCCTTAGCAATGGCTCTATGTGCCACAATACATAATTAACTTCAAGCTGCACTGTGATATAAGTGTAAACTTTGTACAAAATAATATTTATAGACTTTAGTGAACTTAAGAATGATAAGTGTGTGGCCTTTTGTGTTACCTAACTACATAACTCCCGAAGTTTTATCATGTTTTTATGCATGCCTAACATGCCCTAGAAGTACAGTGTCTGTGGATCAATGTGATATGCCTCAATTTCCAAATTCTTTTTGACATACTTTCCTTTTTTTTTTTTTAAATGGAAGTACATTTACAAAATCATTATGCTTTCTGTGGGTCTGAATCCCCCCACATTAACTTTTGAATGCCTCAACCAATCTTTATGAAACGTATGTATATCATGGCACCTGACTCCATCTCGATGGCATACTTATACATCCATCCCATCAGTCTGTGTGTCTGTATATACGTCCTTCCTATCATTGCTAGGCAAAGGCTTGTTTCATTTCTAGGCAATGGTTTGGTAAATATGTTACTGCAGCAACATATACACGTGTGGGATTGTCGATGTTCTAAAAGACAACCACGTAAATCTGTAACAATCGTATATATTAAATTGTATAAATTGAATGTACAAAATAGCTGCGAAGCTATGTGGAATGTTAAAAGTTGGATGGCCCTGAAAAGGGCAGTTTGTTCCACCGTGAGTGCACTGGTAGAATTTGCTCCTTTGTAGTAGACCAAGTCTTTATGGCCGTTCAGCTGGTTGTCCAGCCAGTAATGTGGTGCTGCATGCGCCCGTAGGCAGCTGTTCCTACAGGCGCATGCAGCACCAGCTGCCTACAGCACCATTGCTGGAGAGTTGCAGCCAGTCTAACAANCATGCAGCACCAGCTGCCTACAGCACCATTGCTGGAGAGTTGCAGCAACTACGTTAGTTGCCTGGTCGCAGACCGAGGTTGCTGGAGAGTTGCAGCAATTACATTAGCTGCCTGGTCACAGAGCAAGGTTGCTGGAGAGTTGCGGCAGCTACGTTAGCTGTCTGGTAGCAGAGTGCGGTTGCTGGAGAGTTGCAGCAGCTGTCTTTGGCGCAGTTAAGAGCTGATGACTCTGAGGACTGAATGTGATCACTCATGATTGCGAGCTTTGGGCTCCGCTTTTATACCATGCTTGCTGGGCGGAGCTAAAACGTGCAGTTGTGATTGTGAGCACTAATTGGCTAGCGAACGTGATGATCTACAGGTGGCTGGACATCAAGTGCTGTATAAATATGAGCTGTAGCAGCATCGTGTGGCAGTGAGATATTGACTAGGAATTAGTGCTGTCTGTTAGACCGGCGAAACCGCGTGGGATGTTCCCACATGAAATAATAGATAAATTGTTGGATGCACGTGTCTGGGGGTCTGTCTCTATATGCCCTATCACTGCTAGGTAACAACTTGGTTAAGACTTTCCCATGGCAATGAAGAATTATTTGAGGTGTTATTTTCTATGTGATCTGTGTTGTATCAGAAGAAAGTAGGAAGTTAGTTTTTCCCAGAATTTCTTGTTTGAATTCAAAACTTGCTAATCAAATGAGAAGATTGTATAGTGATGATATAAACCTATTCATGTTCCAAGTCGTGGCCCATAGTGCCAGCCCTATTCTATTTAATGTCTCTGCAAATTCCAAACATGAATGGAAGGTTGTAGTCCACTGAGTACACATATTTTCCAAATACATTCTTTTCATTATATACCTCACTGGCCTCAATGTTCTCTTGTTGTAGATACAAATCAATAGGTCCAAATCTAAACTTACTATAGATATCATATTGCAAACTCAGAAATTATTTTTTCTTATAACTTGTAGAAGAATATTTCATATGTGGGAACATCCCACATACTAACATGCGGTTTCGCCGGTCTAACAAACAGCACTCACCCCTAGTCAATATCACATTGCCGCACGTTGCTGCCACAACTCATATTTATACCGCACTCNTGCTGGAGAGTTGCGGCAGCTACGTTAGCTGTCTGGTAGCAGAGTGCGGTTGCTGGAGAGTTGCAGCAGCTGTCTTTGGCGCAGTTAAGAGCTGATGACTCTGAGGACTGAATGTGATCACTCNCATGGTATAAAAGCAGAGCCCAAAGCTCGCAATCATCAGTGATCACATTCAGTCATGAGAGTCATCAGTTTTTAACTGCGCCAAAGACAGCTGCCATAACTCTCCAGCAACTGTGCTCTGCTACCAGACAGCTAACGTAGCTGCCGCAACTCTCCAGCAACCACGCTCTGCTACCAAACACCTAACGTAGCTGCCGCAGCTCTCCAGCAACCGAGCCGAGGCAAGAGCTCAGTCATGATTGCACTGTAGGCAGCTGTCCCTACTGGCGCACGCAGCACCAAATCAGCAGCTGAACGGCCATAAAGAGTAAAGACTTGGTCTACTACAAATGAGCAAATTCTGCCAGTGCAGTCACGGTGGAACAAACTGCCCTTTTCAGGGCCAGCCCACTTTTGAACATCAACATTCCACTTAGCTTCGTAGCTATTCTGTACATTCAATTTATACAATTTAATATATGTAATTGTTACAGTTTTACCTGGTTGTCTTTTAGAACATCTACAATCCCACACATCTAAGGTTGAACGTCTTAAAGAAATATGCTTGTATAATATAAGGTACATGCTAATTTTTAGCATTATATGAAATTATTGAGGAAATTGATAAAGTTTAATTTGGTTTTCATACAAAATTTGGTTAAAATGAAATCCCCTGAGGAATTTCAGAGACTAATAGTGTGGATGGACAGGCAGGTCTCCCTACATTTATTTATGATCTTTATTTGAAAGACACAAAACATGTAACTGTACCTTCTTAAAAAGATGCTGAAATAAGGAATGTGGCTTGTAAGATAACTGTCTATAAGAAAGTGATCCAGAAACCATTGCAGGATATTGTCACGTGATGGAGTGACTATAGACAGGTTTGGAGTGGTAACCAGATTTACTGGAAATTTTAACACACAACTGCACTTTACAAATCACTATCACACACAGACTGGTCTCCTCAGTTACTGTCTTCACTGTGCTGCTTGGTAATACATTGGACGTTCCTCTGCATCTGGACTCACATCCTCACCAGTTGGTAGCCATCTCACACTAACTTCCTAATCTTCTAACTGCCATCTCAAGACTCTCTCTCTCTCTCTCGTTATATAGCCTCAGCACAGACTGCACAGAAAACACCTCTTCCAACAGCTCTTCTGTTGTTGTGTGCGTGTATATTGTTGCTATCATGTGACAGCTACTGAACCACTGCCTAGCAATGGGCATGTTGACAGAGCCATTCTCTAGCAACGACTGCCTCTGCTGGTTTCACAATTCTGGCTTTCAGCAAAAATGCCACAATACAATAAATGTTATGCGGGGTGGTAATTTTACCTTGATGATCTGGAATGTGACCCTGAAAGATATGTATGTTGCGCAGATATCCAGTGGGAGAGACTAATGAACGAGAAGGAGAAGGCTGTAGCAGATCTCGAGGAGAAACACCAGACCCAGGTGGAACTAATCAAGGCAGAGCTTGAGAAGACAACCAAGAATAGCATCTCCAGGGAAAATGAGGTGATGAACCCTGCAGCATGAAGTCTACCATGAATATTTCATACTTACTCAGCTGAGTAAGAAAATAACTGTTTTATGGATCTGGAAAATTTATCATCATGTTTCAAAAATGCAATTGAACTCTGTCACATAAAAATTCATATCCCTGTAACATACTTCTACAATAATCATTTCATTAATATCCTGCTACCTAAATTTAGACCTCCCAGGTTAGATCTTCTCTTGAGGTTTTAAAATAAAAATTTTATATAAAACTCTTGTTTTCTTCATTCATGGGCCACGCCATAGCTCAAGCAGTTAGTCGCTGGCTTCCCACCGTGACGGCCCAGGTTCGATCCTGGGTCTGGTCAAGTGGGATTTGTGGTGGACAAAGTGGCACTGGGGCGGGTTTTCTCCGAGTACTTCGGTTTCCCCTGCCAATCTTCATTCCACCAAATTCTCCATCATCATAATCTCTGAGGCAGGCACAATAGGCCAATCACTGGCCGCTGTGCCGAGTGGACCCAGCTGGACTCCACCCCCTCCACTAAGTGAATTAATCAATTGGAGCTGAACATCCATTCATAGGACCTGAACCAGCCTGTGGCATCTCTATAGGAGTTGCCAGAAAGGCAATCAGGGACGACAAATATGAATCACAAGAAATACTGAGGATTCTTGACTGGACTCAGGCAAGCAAAGGGCCTCATATGAGGACCCTCTACTAAAAGAGCGAAGGAACTGTTGAAGTTAAACAGGAACCAGCTACGATGGGTGGTAGGACTACTTACAGGACACTGTCACTTTAAAGGACACCTCTTCAAACTGGGACTAAGTAAGAGTCCAACTTGTGAGAGGTGTCAAGAAGAAACTGAAACAGCCACACATATCCTCTGCGAATGTGAGGCCTTAGCTTATTTAAGATTATGTCACTTGGGTCAGTATTTTATGGAACCAAGTGACTATTTCGATTTTCCCACATCCAAAATCCTGCACTTTGAATGAAGCACAGGATTGCTGAGGGGATAATCAGAAGGGGAGGCACAATAGATCGCTGTGGTTGCGGTGCAAGGGCCAAGAAGGCTCACCCCTTATACATTCATTCATTCAAGCGAATTAATTAATTTCTTCATACATACCACATGTCCCACTACTTTAAGCCTTCTTGATTTAATCGCCTAAAAATTTTATGTAGAAGTACAAATTATGAAGCTACTCAATATGTAATTTTGTTCATACTGTTACTTCCTCCTCAGATTAAAATATTACCCTTAGCAAATTTTTATTAGATGCGCTGAATTTATATTATTACCTCATAGTGAGAAACCAAATTGTATGTACACACAGAACAAAATTATAATTTTGTGTATTTTGATCTTTAGGAATATAGATAAAAGATTTTGAATTGAATGATAGGAAGCACCTTTCAGATTTAACATGTCATGCCTTACTTTCATAATGAATATTATTGTCATTCAGAAGTAGCCCTACTTGAACTATGTAACATTTGAATATTACTCTTCAGAGTTATGATGCTGTATAGTTTGGTAGGACAGTAATCCTTTGTTTAACACAAGGGTTACATTCTTCAATTATGCTGTGGATATCAAAACCATGGCATACTTGGGATTGATCTTATGGGGAATAAGGTATAAGGTGACTTGGCCTCTGAAACATACTATTATAATAAACGGCTTTTATTTTACCCATTGTACGTATATGGTAAAATCATAAATTAAGTAACATGGTAATAACAACGAAAGTACATACTATAAGGTAAAAAGGTAAAGAAATAACTGTCACTGTAACAGGCTGTGGAGGCCCATAGGGTTGTGAGACATTGAGGCTCCCAAATTTTCTAGACAATCGGCTCATAGATGGTGGTGAGGTCATCAGCCGTATGCGCCCGCTGCCCTTTACCCCCAGGAAGATTCCTGGTACTCATTTATATTAGAGGCTGAGTCAAATGCATGGCCATACTGCGGCTGGAAGTATTAGGTCAAACTTTAAAATCTAATGACCTCATCAGGAACTGAACCCTTGACCTTCCAGCTTGTGGCACAGTGCCTCAACCAACTATGCTACTGCAACACAAGAAAATTCTCTCAACACTAGCTATAACTGATGCTTGATTCCATTTAATAGTGTTGAGAGAAGATTCGTTGATATGAAAATGCCTTGCAACAGATACTACACTTTCATCATATGCTACTTTATCAAGTACATCAATTTTCTCTTCTAGAATCATTATTTTCCTAAATCCCCTTGTAGTGGCATCATTACATTTATGTGTTGGGGCCAAATTTCAGGGCAAATATGTAGTACTTAAATAAAGAAAAATTAAGTTATTCTGAGCTCATGAGGGGCATTATTAATCTATCTGAGCATCAGAAACCCCCGTGCACCATACACCAAAATATATTTAAGTAGAAAAGTGAGCTAAAGGTAAGCTACTGGGTTCATACCCCATAGATAGAGTATTCACTCTCTTCTCTAGTGCCCAACAACCCAACCAAAACCCTCCTATCAATAACTCTGACTGGGGGTATTTTAATTTCCATTTCATCTAATTCCTGGCTTGGTGCCTGGATAGGATTGGAAATTAATTTTATATCGTTTATCCCTCTCATATCCGCACAAGAAAATATCTTTACTACCGAGGCCTCCCTAAAATACTTCATTATTCAGGCTGACGTACTGTAAGCTTTCTTTGGCCGAAATTTTGTATGTTCTCTAACAGTTTCCCAGGGCCTATTGATGTAATATCATCACCAAATTTTTCCAAAGGCACAAACAGGATTTTTAACTGTTCTTGTATACTGATTTTGTCCCACATTCTAATGAAAAGATTTGGTTATCACTTATATTATTTTGAGACCAATATCCCTATTAGCTTACAATAATGTTTCTATATCAAACACAAAATAAAACAAGAATTTTCAGAAAGAACTAATCATCTGCTTTTCTTTGATACAACATGGACCACATAAAAAATTAAAAAAATTGGGGGGGGTGACACAGGCAGACAGAAAGGTGATCTCATAAGCCTGAATAATATGAAGTCCATTGCCTAGCAATGGCAGTAATGTGTTTACCACTGTTGCCTAGCAATGTCTGTATCCTCTATCTTACGGGTGTTACAGTTAGCGTTCTCTCTTCAGTCCACTGCTCTGCTTATGCTCTTTTGCATATTACACTAAATGTTCTCTCTTTGGTCTACCTTCATGCATTAGGTAAATGTTCAACATTCAGGAGGGAGAGAGGGAGGAGGAAGTGGTCCACTCCCCTGCTCACCCAAGCATCTACACTGAAAGGCTGAACCCTCCTCTTGTCGAAGATAAGACCCCCATTTCTAAAACACATAAATGTCTATGAGGGAACAAAAATTTTTTGAGTGTTACACTTAGTGTTCTCTCCTCTGCCTGATCCAATGTATGTATTATGTAGAGATTCGACACAGACAATCTTCATCTGAGAGAGAGGAGGAGGAGGAGGAGGTCAGTACTCTTCTCATTCAGAGCACCAATACTTAAAGGCCAATACCTCCTCTTGTCAAAGAGGAGACCACAGTACCTATCAGTGAGGGGGAGGGGGGGGGCATTCAGAGAGACACATATGCAGCTATGCTGAAATGCAGACACACAGATAGGAGGGAGATTGCATAGGCCTACTTTGGGAAATAGGCTAATAAAAATTAAAATGCATATTAGAGAAATAACTACTTTTTCAATGAATAAGTCAACATCATGACTTGGCATTCCCCTAAAAGTTACAGAAACTGAGTCAGAAGGATAAGAATATTGTTTGTTTTGACAGCAGCTGCTGGAGGTGATCGCGAACCTCAAGAAACAATTGCAGGGTCAGACAGCAGTGATCAGCGATCTTCAGGGGAATGTGGACCTTCTCCAGGGAGGAATGCAGGTCCTCAACCAGGAGATAAGCACCCAGAATGTGGAGCTGCAGCGTATCCAAACCCAGACAACCCACAAACTGAGGTAAGTCCACTGCCCAACAACAATAATTGATTCATTGTATTATCTGCTCTTGTGACACAGAGTGAAAGCTTTTATGTGCATATGAACATTCTCTTTGTGTGTGCTTCGGGCCCTTTCATTCTTTGTTATATACTTCTACATAATTTTCCAAAACTTTACAGTTTCACCAAAGTTTATGTAATAATGAGTAGCTTCAAAAATGTGTGACAAATTCATTTTATTAACGATATTTATGTATGGTTTAACTAAAATGTTAGTAGCTCAGACTATACAGACTAAACTTTGACAATTTAGACACAATATAATGAAATTTGTTGCTGACATGCATCCTATTTTATAATTTTCCTGAATCCTCATGGTCCATTATGAGGACAGACCCCTTTAGCCTGAAAACAGAGATAATCGGAAGAACCAACATCATATGAAACATCAAACAACTTTTTATGCATTCTTTGCAGAAGTGAGTGAAGTGACTGTGTAAAGGAGAGGGCATGTCCATTTGCCTACCAATGTGTTTCATCTCAGAAACTAGCAGAATGTTGAATACATATGTCCAATGGCAAGGGATGTCACATGCTGTCTCTTTTTCGTTGAGACTGCACCAGTGAGCACCATTCAGTAACAGGATTAGCATCTCCATATGTTTGAATTATATGAACTTGTTACATGATCGTAGTGCAGTGCTGCCAGTCAGTTGCTATGTGGGGCACATATAAATATTGTGTGCTCAGACAAGCTATCACTGATTCCAATCAACAATGATGTAAGACAAGGGGACAGTGAGATCCTAAATGGGCAGGAGCAAACGTGATGTTTCTAGCCCAAGTAATTTGTGTATTACAACTGTTTTAGTTTTATCTTGCTGAAACCTTTTTTAACTCATCAAAGTATATGTTTATAACATGGGTTAAAGACAATCTTATATATTTTTAAAACATAGTTTCTCAGAAGTAGTGACTGATTAGTCAGAAATCTGTAACATTTCATTTGTATTGTATCATGTGTACTGAAGTACAGAAACACTGCAAGAAATCTAATACCAAATTATGGCTCATTCCAGCACTAGGGTTTGCTGTTGGAAGGGCAGTTCAAACAGTGATTCAGTCTATATGCACAAAACTTTTTCCTGCCCTCTGTGTAACCTTAGTACTCACAATGATTTTTGCTGTTTTTAAAAAGTGGGTCAATTCATATTTGGTGACATTCGTGAAAGAGGGTGTGCCTTACAGTGAGCTGAATGGAAGTAGTGGTGATACTGGTGGTGGCTGTATTGTCATTCATAGGCTCATAAAGTAATATTAAGTCCATATAATTTCTTTATATATATATATATATATATGTCTGAAGAAGAATGAAACATACTGAATTTTTCAGAGTGCCAGTATCTAACAGCCAAAGCCTGTGGAGTGAAAGTAAATAAGCCAAAATGCAAAATTTGTGAGTTGGATTGCACTGAAGGAAACATGGTCACAAAACAATGAGGCTACTATTTTACCACATCCATTAAAATCTGTTTAAACTCATATGGGTGTAAGTGAAATCATGTATAGGTTAGAAGAACACCACCTTCAAAATTGACAGAGTTGAGAGCCCAACTTACAAGACAGCAGACAAGATAGACTTCAGCTTATGTGGATTGTGTGAAATGCTCAAGAAATTTTCTGTGGAAGACTGCCACAGATGACAAATTTGAACCAATCACTGTAAACTTCAGGGATTCTGACTCAGAAACTGTTGACTCTAGCAGTGAAAATGAAGATGATACAGAGTGATTGTTTGGATATTTATATTGTGTTTAAAATGTTTACAATAATTTTTAGCATTTATCAGCTGCATGATACACTTTCTGTCTTGACTGACATATGCATTCATTTCAAGAGGAACAAGTCTGTTGATACTGCAGCAGGTGTCTTTGTCTGCACCAGGATGTCAACTGGCCCACCACTGCACATGGTTTCCAATATAATGAATAGATTTTGATGAAATTTTGTGTTGATAATCTACAATTACTTTATACAAAATTATTCAGACTTGATTAATCTCCTTAGAAATGGCTCATGATGCTAAAATGTATGCAAGATGAAAAATATAGGTCTGTTTAATATTTAAATTTCATTTGAAACATTCAACTTGGAAGATATCTAGTTCATATCTTGACCAGGCTAGTGGCTCTCCTTACCAAGGTCTTCTGCGGTTTTTCTTGTACTACAGGAAAATTTTAGGTTAATGCTTTCAATTAGGCTGTAATCATCTCATTCAATCCTCATCTACTCACTACCCATGATTATCCTTTTGTTTCCTTTAGTAACATAATTCTACTGCTGAAAATGCATCATTAAATTACCTACCTAAGAGTCAATCAACCAGTATAGGAAGTACAATGAAACAGCAACCTGACTCAGATTTATATGACAAACACCATGCATGTTGGCTCAGCACAAATATGCCTGACTTGTATTCAGGTGATAGCTGGTCACAGTCTTAGTCAGAGCCATTCTGACTGAGTCTTTTTAATCATTCCAGGCAAATGCCAAGGTGGTGGATAGAAGTAGTCTGTGTCTGTTTCTTCTCCCATTCAATTATATAATCATCTCATCTCTTTCAATGCTAAATAGCCCAAAATGCCAGATGTCTACCTCACTGCATGTAATGTTCAAGTTATCATCTTTAACTCTGATGATAATCTACAAAGATGATCAGATGCTTTCCACCATGCATAGCAACTTTAAATGCCCCCACCCTCCCCCAACTGTATAGAAAAGAATATGAATTTTTTAGGCAAAAATTAAAAAAAGAAATATCCTGATAGATAATATATTGCTGCAAGGAATAAAGAGGTTTATATACCTAGGGTGTAATATTCTTATCAAATGAAAAAGAAAAGTATAGGTTCAAAAATCACAAGAGTTCTATAAATATTTAAATAACATATTGAAACTATATTTGGTTCATAGATGTTCAAGATGGAAAACTATATAACATTTTGGTATTTCTGTCCTCTTGTATGGCAATGATTTTTGGAGAATGAGACAGTAAGGCAAAGATCAACTATGAATTGCAGTAATTAAAGTTCTATGATGGAAAGGCAAGATTCATTTTTCCTAACCACAAAATAAACAAGAAGTTCTACAAGACTTGAAAATAGAATTCACAGAAGAAATATTTCACATGTATGAAAATAACTGTCCAAAACAAGCTATGCACTACCATCCAACAGGAGGATGGCTTTGACACACATTTACAACTAGGAACTACAACATTTAGAGTGAAAATAGGTCACTTTTACGACCCTGGATGCCTATTCAATAAATTATTCAGCTTTAGGCTGGAATACTGGGTTCAACTTTCCACAGGGACAGAGATTTTCTCTTCTCTACTATGGTCAGAATAGCTCTGAAACCCACTTAGCCTCCAATCCAATGGGTGCCAGGTATTGTTTCTCCTGGGATAAAACAACCAGAATGTGAATGTAACTGCTTACTTAACTGTGCTTAACTTTGCAAGAGTATATGATCACAGTTTGGGTGGTTCCTTATAAAGGTGTACTTATTACATGCAAGGTTCCACCAATGATATTAATTTCAGTTAACTCTACACCAAAACTGCATGATAAATACTTTGATCATTGCATGTCATGAAAATTGTCTGAAGTCATTTTGTTTTGAAAAGCGCAAATGAAAATATCTTTATGATTTGTTTGTTGATTTTCATGTCAGAAAACTGCCATGATCAGAAAAAAACATAAAAACTAGTTTAGGACAAATTTGATTTGTTTCATTCTGGTCTATCACACTAACAATTATAAATACAAACCACTCCATCCAATGTGACATATAAGATTTTACTACGTGAAATCTTATATGTCACATTGGATGGAGTGGTTTGTATTTATATTTATAGTTTAGGACAGTTCCTATTAATAGAATCAGAGGCTTGTTTCATTTGTCTCTCTCTGTGTGCACATAAAATTTCACTGACAAACTACCAGAAAATTACTGTTTTAAGCTCTGTGAAGTCCTGACTAAGAAAAAGAATGTTCCTACTGTTGCAATTTTATTATTGAACATAAAACATATTTAAAAAGGTTGATATATTGCATAACATAAAAAATATACATGTTTCATATACACATCCCTGAATGGACTCTCATATTTAATTATCATTACTCCAAAAAAGACAAATCTACAATAACTGTCTGAAGAACATTTTAATATATAATATATATTCACTGAATAACCGAATATTTAAAGTGTATTTACACTTTCAAATTCTACATTGTTAATTACACAACAAAAAGTTTAATTGCTGGGTTATATGGATTGTAAAAGTTAGTCTCTCATTTTGAAGGGAGAACCTTTAGTGAGTCTGTTTAAGTGCATATGGGTTAGAATATTCAAGCCTGTGAGAGAGAAAGTAACAGGAGAATGGAAGATATCACATAACAGGAACTTTGTACATAAGATTTGAGATTTTCTTTCGGTGAATATTCATACTGTGCTCTTCTGAGTTATGACATCATGTGGTCTGGTAGGTGGATACACACCTACTGCGCTGGATGGTGTCATAATGAAGCAGACCATAACAGGAGCTTCAAAATTTGTACTCTCCGCCTGTATTATTAAGGTGTGTATATTAGGCTGTACCATAGCTCAAGCGGTTAGTCACTGGCGTCCCACCGCGGCAACCTGAGTTCGATCCCAGGTCTGGTCAAGTGGGATTTGTTGTGGACAAAGTGGGACTGGGGTGGGTTTTTGTCTGAGTATTTCGGTTTCCCCTACCAATCTTCATACCACCAAATTCTCTATCATCATAATCACATGGGGCAGGCTACAATAGGCCAATCAGTGGCCACTGTGCCGAGTGGACCCAGTCGGACTCTCCAGTGTTGAAAGTTTAAACTGAAAAAAAAATTCTTTTACACATTAGTCCTAGAAAATTTATTTAATACAGTAAAACAGCAAATAATTGCAACAGGGATTTACCATAGCAAATTTCTTCACTGTTAAGTACATGCTTCAAAGGATAAATTTCACTCAAACTTTGAAATCATGATTGCATTTTACCTTGTCCTTGCAAACAATAACAACAACAAATTTCAATAAATACTGACATTTTCAGTTGTAGCTTCTACTCTGATACACTAGAAATAAAGTGTATGGGCATAATGCAGTCAGTTTTATGGAAGGTATTTCTAGAAAACAGAAGTGCATTGTATATGGGCAAATATGAGGTACAGTACTTCCTTCGCTTGTGCTGCTGTACACTGAACCCCTCAACAATAAAATACAGTGTCCCACCATCATTAGCTTAAGCAGCAGCAGCACTTCTTACTTGCATTCAGGTGTCCAGTTCAAATCTCAGCTGGGATACTGACAGAGTTTTCATTTTCCCTAATTCATCCAAGAAAATATCAGGGCAGTATTTTAAATTAGTCATGACTGTTTCCTTTCACATCCTTTCCAGTTCTTTATCCATTTGACACTATATAGTATGAGTTACTAATTCCACTTTTTCACTGTGGTTGATTATTGATGTTAGTTCTGTTCTTGGGTTGTTACACCTTATAGTCGTGGATGATGTTGCCAACATTTTGTAGGTACAAGCTCCCTTCACCTTTAGGGGCAAAGCACCATACTGTGGATGTGGGTGATGTTATCATCATTTCACAGGTGCATGTTCTCTCCATCTTTAAGGGCAAAGGGCCCTTTATCCCTGAAGATGGAGGGAGCATGCACCTATGCAACGTCAGTCACATTGCACACAACCACAAGGCGTAACAACCCAAGAACAGAATTGACATCAATAGTGTGAATTAATGAACATATTGTTAAATAAACTGTGAACAAATAAAATAAAATTTGCTGGTTTAACTTGTAAAAATTTATTCCATGATGTTACTTCCTTTATTCTTTAAAATTATATTAATGCAGTTTCACTATAATAGTCTCATACCATTAATGTAGTACTTTTTGAGTGGTATGATGACTTTCTCTAGTATTGCTGACAGACTGCACCTGTGGTGCAGACTTGTACAGTAAGATGTTTCCTGTACTGTACTACTGCATCTTACTTGGAGTAACTAAATATATATATTTATATTCAGTCATTACATTTCTAAAATCTGTGGCATATAGATGCAGACTTCTGATGAAAGAAACTGAGTTTCAGCCCATGGAAATCCTTGTGAATGTGTGGAATTTGTGATAGAAAATGTGGCAGCAGGGAAAGTTTTTCTTCAGTACTTACGTTTTCCCCTGCCATTATTCCACCAGTTCTCTGTATTCATCTGTCATTGCCCCTGAGCTATGCAACAGACCTAACTAGATGGCATCCCCAACTGGGACTTCACCTTTGACTTGTATCTCTTCTGCATTGTTAAAACTTTTACAGTGAGGGAGGAGGAAAAGAAAGGCTGTCCTCCATCTAAAAATTCTGTTGTAAAGTAGAAGTATGTTATGTTGAGAAACTATGAATATGTATTTGTAAATTCTTTAGAAAGTCACTTTTAAATCCTTGCCATAAAATGTTTAATTCTGGCTTGTTCTATTGATTTCATACAGCAATGGAAGCAGTCCTGGAGCTGCTATTGCCACCACTGCAGATGGCAGCAGTGTCAGCACCGTACCCACTGCTGTCTCAGTGTTCCTAATTCCTTTCATCTCATGGCTCATTACTGGCTCCTTCTCTCTTACCCTGTCTTCCATTCTGATTGTGACTGCAGTCCTCCTATACCGTGGCTTCTGACATACTTCCCCACACTCCAGTTTCACCATACACACATGTACACTCTTCACGTTTTCTGGAAGTGGTCTGAGACAAATGACCACACCCATTAACAACGTGCAATACCTTCACTCTCACTTGAGTACTCTTGTAAAGGTTAAGTTTGTTGTAGAGACACTTTTCCTATTTGTTGTCATGCTTGGGGAAAAAATTGTTAAGTGATGATCCTAACAGATTAGCAAGTTGCAAAACTCTCAGTTCTGATTATTATTAGCCCAAGACTTTCCCTGCTTGCTGTGCCTGTGTGCTGATGAACTGAATATCATTTTCCTTCCTTAAGCATGAGCATCTATGCATGTTACAATCTGCAGAGTATCTTTATGCTGGCAGGTTTCAGTGTTATATTTTTGGAAACTATTTCTTTTACTCTATATTTCTAATTGTAGAAAAGTATGTTTTTGTATATTTTTACTTTTTGTACATTTCTATTAAACATTTCAGCAAATAAATTTCCTTTAAATAATGGTAGATAATAGTATATTTATATACATATTAATTATTATTGTTGTGACTGAAGATTGTTTTGTTTGTACTTATGAAGTTTTAGGAGAGGTTATTTTGGTGTACAGATAGGACTGCAGATTGGGTTATTACAATTCACAGATTGATGCAGCCTGAGTCTTTGTTGGACTGTGATATACACAAACATGCTTCTAGCATAATCAATTAATGATGTGTCAAAATATGTAAGAGAGTTGCCTTCTAGGTAAAAGAGTAATGTTAAATGATGAGCTCTTGGTTTCTTTATCATTAAATGAAATTTGATTAAAATGATGTCAATGATACTGACTTACTTATACGTTCTACGAGTATATGAGAATTTTTAACAGAAGTCAATATAGCAGAAATGGGGACTTTTTTCAAGACAAAGAGATGACATTAAATTGTATCATCAATTTGTTTCTTTTCCTTAAGCTTACAGAATATTTTTGTGACAATTCTAAAAAATTTCAAAAGCAAAGACTTGTAAATTTGTACACAACAAACATTTTGATGTGATGAGAAATAAATCATGTCTGAATTCAAACTGTATACTCAGGATTTGAAGAATCTATACTTTCTGTAACTAGCATTACTGGCTTTAATAGTAATGTACACTTCTGCATATAAATCATTTCCTGAATATTTTTTACAATTTTGAACTATTTCCACATTTCCATTATAAGTCATGAGATCTGTTGGGAAGCAGGCTGAAAATTTTGGATAGGATAAAAACAATAGAAAAATCTGAGCTAATTAAAAAGGAAAATTATATTTATTGATTGTAAAAGAAAAGGTATAGCTATCCCTGTAACAGCCCATAGGTTTGTGAGATGTCAAGGCTCCCACATTTTCTAGACAATTGGCTCACAGATGGCGATGAGGTTGTCAGCCTTACACGCTGGCCACCCTTTACTCCCAGGATGATTCCTGGTACTCATTTCTGTTAGAGGCTAAATTGACCCCAGGGCCATAGTGTGGCTGGAAGGATTAGGTCACTTGAGAAATGCAGCAACTTCATTGGGAATCAAACCTACGACTTTCCAGCTTGTAGCACAGTCCCTCAACCAACTATGCTACTGCATGCCCCATTAATTGATTGTACCTGCCATAAATTATGATTTAGTCAGGTTTTCTTACATTCTTCGTTTTTTAAAGATCTAGTATTCATTAAATGTTTAATGAATAAACACCACTCACATTTTCAGAAGCAAACTGAAACAGAAACTTTGTCACAGTTTTAAGCCGAATTGGCTAGTGCAGTGCACATGCATAGGGGATAATGGTTAAAATAAGTAATGCAAAAGAATTTAATAACTATTCTCATATTGATTATATGTGTCAAAGGAACTCCTAGTCACTATGAAGTATTTTTGGGCTATGTGGTCTGTATGGTATTACTTGGAAAAGTAGAATTTGTGCTTCATCCTTTACATGAAATGCTCATTTTAGGCTATTTGGTTCACATTTATAGGACATCTCATATGATGTGTTTAAAAAAATATTTAAAAAATCCATGTTACACGTTAGAAACACTTAAGGAGTACACAGAGAACAAATGGATGGCATTCCGAAAGCTAGCTTCTGCATTAAAAGAATGAGACTGATTTGTTTCACATTCAAAGTTTCTGATGTGCCTTGTTTTATGTAACAATGCTTCTTAATTGCGTAGATCACTTAGTGTCAAATAGGGAACGAGGAATGGTTAATTGGTAAGCATATGAAAGAAAACAACACAGGCTGTTTGAAGGTACTGCCCACGTCTGTCCTGAAGGAACTGATCAAAACCACAATATATCTTAGTCAAGCTTTTGGACTGAAAATCAGACCAATGACCTGAATACAAAACAAGAGTGCTAGACATTTTCTTATGCTAAGAAATAAGATTCTAAAATGGCTGTGTGTGACTATTAACATTCCTACTTTGCATTTGGAATATTATACATACTCATTTGAATAAACCTTTCAAGTTTATAAAAAGTTGCTCATTATGTAAAAGATTGGTACATGTCCTAAACTGTAGACCTCATAAAGGCATCCAACTTATATTTCAAACACTTATTGACACAGCAAATATTTAATGATATACAAGGGCTTTTATGAGATATTAGTTGATTTGTATCCATAATAAATTAACACCAGAGCCAATGAGGTATGCAAAATTAGCAAAGGATGCATTTGGACCACACATGCACTCATCTAAAGTAAACTTTCCTGCTTTTATATTACATTGCAATTGGTTAGGTTAGGTTGCATGAATTTAAATTTCTCTAGATTAGATTTGTTTCGGGTCCAATATATTTAATACAGCAAGACTTTTGAGATGTTCCAGCAAGGAACTTCGTGTGGATGTGTTTTTATATTGGTTACATTATTTATCAACAGGACTGCGAGTGTAATTATCTAAATACAAAAATATACCTTTCCATATTTAGGACCTGAAAAAATACAGTCCCCCTTAAAACAGTGAACAATCTAAAATACTGCTCTAGAAAGAATATTTACTTCAGCAGTAGTATAAAGCACTTCAAGTTTTAGTATAGGTAGTAGTGATGCTGTGCTTAACACAAGTACATGTGCATTGAACTCCCTGTCAAGGTGGAGAGAACCAAGAAAAACTGCCTTGTACCTTCCAAGGGTACAGCCAAGAAGAAAGTCCCAGGGAACAAGATGTGAGTGGCTTTTGGCACCACCCACTCCCCCAATCTCAAGGCAGTGAGAGCCAAGGACGTGTCTCGGAGAAACGCTTATCACAGACCTAGTAGGAGTCATGTGAAGATAAATCATGAGAAGCTTGACTATAGTGAGATACAGGCCAAGGTCAACACCTGGAAGAAGATACAGGTATAGAGGCACGACAGTGACAGTGACAGAATGAAAGTGAGTTACAACCGCCTGGCAGGGAGGTGACCAAGTGTGGCTCTGTTATTCAACCCCAGTCTGAATGAAAGTCATCCAACCTTCAAATGTCGTGAACGGGTTCATACATGTTAGTCACATGGGCAAATGATATGGTGTACAGGATCCAATGGAACCCTCACTCGAGGAAGATGGTGGTACACCTGGACTGCCTTGCACATTTTCAGGGAGCCATTGTAAGGTGCTGTAGTACCGAGATATTTGGAATAATTCAGTGATACTGTCAAAAGTTCTTGTGTTAAAATCCATTGTCAGGAAACGGACAGTGTGTGGACTAATAGACTTAGGACATTAGTATGTGTAACAGTGAACTGTAAAGTGTGAAAATTAGTGGTAGCGCTGTAATTATGTGTTGTGTATAAGTGGAATAAATCCAAAAATGTTACAACTGATGTCAGAAAGTGTTAAGATCTTAAACACGCCACAATTTAGGACACATTATTGAATTCACGAGTGCATTGAGTATTATACTGCCACAGACTTGTTTAGCTCCCGTGTTATAAATATGTGAAAACTACTGCAGATGGACTGGGAAGATTAGTGGGTAGCGACTGTAAATTGTGTAAAACGGCAATAGTTTAATAATTGAGTGTAGTTATGACTAGTGAAGCTCTAATAAATCCAATTACCAATCCGAACTGCGGCTCATTCGCCCAAGCACGTTACAATATAAAAATACTTATTTTATAAATGCTGTTAAGTAAAATTTATTACAATTAAATTACTATTAATACTATAATAAAGCAATATTTTCAGTTAATAAAATAAAATATCTGTCATGTCAGTGCATAATTTTTATAGCTACATATATTTCCCCCAAAAATATATACTCAGTAACAGCATAAGTTATGAAGGGTACTGCTCTTCTGGGATGTGATGTATGCAGTCTGACTGAAGTCTGTCAACATTTTTGAGAAATATTATTGCTCTATCATCAGGGAAGGAAAGGTAGCCAATCATGCAAATATCAAGCACTCTGCTTAATTGACATACTCTTTGATGATGAAGATTGAGGCAATATATTTCTTCAAGACGTTGATAAAACTACATAGTGTCACATACTAGAAGGCACTACTCTTCATAGTCCCCACTGTAAGAACCCCAGATCTCACACAGAACAGGTTACATTTATTAGCTTACAGTGTCAGCTTCATGTGCAACATGCTTCAGCTTTCACAAAGATCATGCATGAGGAGATGCCAGGAGCTGAAACTGTACAGTTTGCCTACTGTGGTTATGTTAACATATATGTTGGCCGCATTACTTCAGTGTATTATATTTTATTTAACAATTTTTTGGAGGGGGCTAAGCTTCAGAAAAGGAAGAATCATGTAGAAATTTGACTGCTTGATTCATCATCCCACCATACTGACATACGCTCCAGCAATGTCATATAGGTTCATGTTAAAATTTGTATACTGATTTATGGGGACGAGCAATGTTTTTCACACAGACCATTACACGCACGCACACGTGAACACGCACACACACACAGATAACAGTAAAACCAAAAAAGCTGTGAAATGTCTGCATTGCATAACAGTTTGGGTGCATTCACTTTGTTATTCCTATTCATTTTCATCGTTCTTTTAAACATAGCATAGACCTCATACTTTCAAGCAAAAACACAAATAAATAGGTATTTTGGATATATTTTCCCTTTTTACAAAACCAACATGATCAGGACTGAAATTATGTGAACTACAAATAAACAAATTTGGTTTGTTTTCTGTTTTTTCTTAATTGTGCTCATTTGTTGAGATAAAGGAAGCATTTGTCTTCATGTAAATGACCTATTATGATGAGAATGAATTCTGAGTAGCGTAACACACGACAGGTTCTCTAGCCTCCTCGATGGAAGCCATCCCACAAGAACTGGACATTAAATTAAAGATCACAGAAGACATGATGGCGTGGTGAAAAGAGATGACGGCTGACAGATAAGGGATGGAAACCTATCCAGAGGAAATTAAGTCCATAGCAGAGCATGAGGAGGTCCCTAAGGAAGAGGCTGCGGTGAAAACTTCTGAAGAAGTGGCATGGGGACCGGCATCTAGCTGTAAGGTGCAGCGGTCAGCAGAAGAAACCAACCCAGGGCAACGGTGGGTCCTGGAAGAAGTTGGCCACCGCCTGCAGAGGGATGACCTATTGTGCAGGAACAGCATGGGACATGGTCATAAAGGACCAACAGTTGAACAGAGGTGACGTAAAAGTGGACGAGGGAAAATATTGTACAAGGAACCCAGAAAGGATAGCTGTTTCGTGAGGAGGCGTAGGGCATAACAGGAATGCAATAACTGTATACAGAACCAAGACTTAAAAAGGAGTGGCTACATCTTGGAAACGAGAGGTCATCCGGCAGGATCTTCAGGAAAACCACTGGGCTGGAGATTGTGAATAGCCAGATCTTCCGTCAGGATTCGGAAAATGAATGTCAGGACATTGTGGAGGGGTCGGTCCCCTCCGAAACGGAAGAAGAAACCACTAACAGCAGATTAACAGCTATGGATGTAGGAGCATTGACCATTCTCAGAACTTTTGCCCTGACTGATTGGAAAAGCTGGATGGCGGTTATAATCCTGGACCGACTGGTACCCTATGATGGAACCTCTGGGGACAAGTGGTCTTAAGGAGGGAGCAGCGTGAACAGTTGGAGAGTAAACACCGCGAAAAACCGACCCACGTGGAGGAAGGTGAGACCAAGCACAGACGTTGCAAGCAAAGCCCTCAGAAAAGAAGAAATGGCGGCATTCCTGTAGGTTACTGGGGACAAATAACCTTAAGGAAGGAGCAATGTGGCGTATAGACCCTTTGCTAGGCAGGGACCTCAAAGCAAACAAGACGACGGCTGTTGTTGTGCAATGGCACAGTAAACACACCTCTACCACGATGAAGTTATCGCTCGGTAAACACGTTCCTGCGGCAATGGGATGTTGTCTACACATTCCGCGCCGAGGAATTATAAAGAAGAGAACTGGGGCAACGAAGCCAGTTGAGCTCTACAAGGGAGGCTGAGGAGGGATGGCGCTATAATTCAGTGGATAGTTGGCAAGAATTCTGCATGACCAGCTGTGAAGATAGAACCTGAGTGTGGGAAGCTGATGAATCTCCACTGTTAGAAGCTGTTGCTAGGGAACGTCTGTTAGAGACACTGCAAGTTGGAGAAGACTTGGTGTGTAGTGATTTGGGGAGATTGGCAGTGGTGCTGTAATTACTTGTAATTCTGAGTCATCTGTATAAGTGGTCAATAAATCCATTTACCATTCATCTATAGTCACACACATAAATTGTGACAATACTAAGAGTGATTGTATGTGTAAAAATATGTGCAGTACATGAACATACATGGCAAATTTTCTTACTAATAGGTTTACCAATATGAGAAAAAAAAAATTCTGAACAAACATCATAGTGCATAATTACATACATACTTTTAAATTATACCTTTTCATAAGTTAGAATTTTGAACACATTTTTAATATGTATTCAGAACATGAAAAGAATTTTGTTATGCACGGTCTTACTCGGAAAGTTGATAGTCACTCAGCTGGTCAACACATTTGTTTCCTACTTTAAAGAGCCCAAGCCTCATTACCAAGTTCACAAAAGCCCACCAATAAATCTACCTTGGGTCAGTTGTCCACCCCTTCACTACTGATGTATTGAGAACTGAACTTAAATGTCATAAAATGTCAATTACATGATCATGCATTTGTTGCAGTAAGTGATTTATATTTAGTCTTTCTGCAAAGTGCATAAAATTAATGCATAAGTGGGAAGTGGTGTCAGCACATGTTGTCTCTGGAGCTATTAAATGTCAGATGTTTATTTACTCTCTATTAATACTGGTCCAAGCTGCTTTATATGAAACTAAAACTGAATTTACCAGTTTTCTCAAAGGCATCTATTCACACAAGAAAGAATGGTACACAATTAGTATATACACATTATTTGAAACATTTTCCTATGTGATTTATATCACCCCTCTTCTGGGCAGTTTGTTGGAGCTGTTTCACAAATATGCATTCTTTCAATGCTGCTGTTCATTTAAATTAACTTTTTCCAATTAAAAAAGCATTAATTTATATAGTTAACTTTGTTTAGAGATGGTGAGACAAGTTTCTTTTCCTGATCTCAAATAATTCAGTCTCTTGAAAAGACCAGTGCTTCTAAGTAAATCGTCTCATGCATGTTATTTTTTGCATTTAAGTACACCTGTGTGAAAGAACTTCTGATGAGGTTTTGACTTCAAGAGGTATAACTAAATTTAACTGATTGATGAATTTTGATTCCAGTTTTATGACAGAGACCACTCCTTTAAAAGAAGACCCAATATACACTTTAACAAATACTGTATATACCAAATATTTCAAATTTGTAACATTTAATGAAATTAGTATTTTATATAATGCATGGATTTTTCATATATATTTATGGTGTTAAGGAAAAAGAGGGTTAAGTCACTAAATGTCAAATTTTCAGGAAAAGAAACAACTTCAGAAGTTTATGCAGTAATGTATATAACCCAGTACTTGTTAGTGTCACTGAACTATTGTGCTTAAAAGGATAACCTGGTTTCATGATACTTTCAATAAGGAGAATTTTGTGATGCATTTCTCATTTTGAACAATTTCTGACTATACCATGTTTTCTATAACACCACAGATATATACGCAGCATGCGCATATTTATGATATGCTGTGCTCTAAGGTACTGAAACACTGTAGAAAACATTCTACCATTTCTGTGTAACTTTGTACAGTACTGTCTTCTAACACAGCAGACAATTCTACAGTATTTGCTGAACTGCCTGCTGAAAGAGCCCATATTTTCCCAGATAGAATGCAAATTTTCCTTCAAAGAAACTGACTGCATGTTATATTTGCATATGCTAAATTATGTTAGAAGTTTTTATTTACTGAAATATATTCTCTGGGTTGCAACAGTAATGAAAAATGTAATTGCTATATGTAGTGTCAATGACATTTTTCTTTAACTTAACAATACATACTCTGCAACAAAAAAGTTAATGCAATAATGAATGACCAGTTTACTTCATAAAACTACCAAATAGAAAAACTGTGACATTTTAAAAAAGTTTAGAAAAGTAAGTCCTTTTATTTCAAGTTGATTATTTAACAATGCTACCAGTATCAAATCAGAGTGTTGTTTACTATATTTAGAAACCTTAATGAGTATTATCCAACTTTTGTATGAACATTTTCTTAAATACAAGATTTCAAAACTGGGGTGCAAATATAGTATGCTGGTGCCAACATGCTCCTGATTAAGTTTTTTTGAGACAGAATATTTTTATGCTTTCAGTTGTCATTTAACACCTGCAACTACTTCACTAGAACGATATTTCTTTTTGTACATCAGTAGAATTACTGTTATTTCAATGCTCAACTGTTACTTTTATAATACATTCACCAACACATGTCAACAATTTTCTTGCTGCACACTTCCCAACCCTCACTCCTGTATGACTATTTATTGTCTGTTCTTTTCCACAACCCTATCTGCTCGCTCATCTGTCAATCCGCCTCCACCCAAACAGAGAGCGTGAGGCTCAGCTTGAAGTGGAGCAACAAAGGAAAGTGGCTGAGCTGAAAGATCAGTTTGCTGCTGAATCTAAACAATGGCAGGAGCAGATGAAAGCCTTGAAGGATCAAAGTCAGCAGAAGCTTAACTATTTAGCAAAACTGTGAGTATTCATGGCTTATGTATAAACACAATATTCTACTCTGTGACATTATAAGAACAAAAACAAAAATATATGTAACAGGGCCCCAGATGTATGCTCACCTACTCACCATAAGTTAATGGAGGCTGGTGGTCAAAGAAAAATATTTGTATGAAGCATGTTTTAAATTAAGCTTGAGTGATTTTTTATGTGGTTATTAGATTTAAATTGCATATCTGTAATCATTGAACTTAACATTAGGGATGCAAAGTACAGCATATGAACCAGACAGGCATACAAAGATAATGAGGAAAATTATATAATAAGCAGTTTTGGAATTCATTACCTTCACCTAGTATTTTTAGGGTAATTAAATTATGAATGAAGAAATTAGTTGGGCAAGGAACATGTGTGACAGAAAGACAAGAAATGCATGCACAATTTACATTGGCAAACCTCAAAGGAAAAGGAAGCCTACCTAAGAGGATAACATTAAAATTTATCTCCGAGAAATATGTTGAAAGAATGTAAACACAACTGAAATAGGTTGGGATGGTGATGAACATTTGGGTTCCATATAATGGAATTTCATGATGAACTTACCAATTGCTCAAGGAAGATTCCACACCGTGAACTTGGCTGATTATCAAAGGGAATACCTTGCAATGTACTGCAAATTATGTATTAAGATACTGACTTTTCAGTCTTGAAGGCAGGTTACTCATTTGATAAATATTAATTCACCTGCTATTGAAAATGTCAAAGAAGTGAATGCAAGTTTGAAATCAAATGGAAGTATCTTTGATTAAAGAGGCTAATATTAATTAGTAAATTTACCAATTATTTTCTCTCGTCAGGAAGCATATTATATCACCTTAATCCCAAAATGATTTCAACAATAAGATTCCTTTATGAGTAAATAAAAAAAAAAAGCAATAATGGTACTAGATTGGGTGTACATATATATAGTAAAATTCAAATGCACCACTATATATTAGTAAATAAAAATCTCAGTTTCCTGTGTGATAGTCAGGATTCACTCAATTGCAAAATAATCAAAGACATCATAGCATTTTTTCATCCTTTCAGTTACACCTAAATGCAGATTCAGAATTTTCCTTTTGAAACTCAATTTGTATTTAAAGAGGTGCACATACCTGGATTCAGTCCCAAGGTTTGTGAGATTTGTGGTGCACAAAGTGTTACTGAATTGGATTTTTCTGAGCCAGTACTTCTGTTTCCTCTAACAACTGATCCAACAGTGCATCATATTCATCTATCACCACTGACTTCTATCCGCACCAGTTATTAGTTATAATATATGAGGTTTATTTTTGAAACCAGTTCTATCTTTTGTCAGTGTCTATATTCAAGCAGCAGTGGTCATTTTGAGTTGTGCAGAAACTAAAATTATATACCCTTTGTCCTAGTGTTCAAGAATCAGAGGAGAAGTACAAGAACAGGGAATCTCACAAAGAAGACACCGACCTGATTGCACACTTGAAGCAGGCATTAGAAGAACGGGAGCATGAAATCGCATGTCTCACAGAAGAGAAGCGATTCTACCAACTTGAACTAATGAACCATGAGTCAACATACAATCACCTGTTTAGTGTACAGCCAATCACAGGGGTGATGGACCCATTGCATCATCATCGTAAGAAAGGTTTGAAGAGTCCAAGCAGGCAACATCAGTTACATCCACCAAAAGCTCAAAGGTGGCAAGTGACAGCCTCCTCTGTTCCTGCCCTTTGTACCCACTCAAACACAAGTCATAGGAAGGATTTTATAGTTCAAAAGTCAAAGTCTCTAGAACCCAGCATGATCCATATAAAACAAGACCTGCATGGTAAAGTTGCAGAAACCTCCAAGCCTGTTTGTAAAGATAAGTCTCATCAAGTAATGTCTCCTTTAGATCACGTATCTAATCTAGTCAGTACCACTGAAAACTCTACTGTAGAGACTTGTGGGTTACAGTCCATAGAAACAACATCTAACTTCAATTCTGTTCCAGATCAAATTGTCTGTTCTGGAACTAGCGAGTCACTCAAAAGTGACAAACTGAGATCTGTTCAGGGTAATTCAGACCAGATCATGGCAGACCTAAGTTCTATAACAAATTGTGAGAGTGCAGTAAGCCAGGACTGTCCACTAACATTCAATGCAGTAGATGTCCCAGATTCGAGAATGTCAATATTGCTGCAAAGCCATAAAAGTGCTGAAAGAAGTAAAATTAGTAATTCTGAAATTAGGTCAAAGTCTGTAGAGACAGCAGCAAATGAAGTTCGTTCCATAATTATAGGCAGTGTATCTACCCCAACGCTGCAGTAAAAACACAATGAAATAATTCATAAAGGTATTGTGCATGCAATGCACTTATACCAGCCTGAACTGAGATAAATTACCATGTCCAGGTGATCCAAGTTACCACAACTTAGTCATACCTAGTACTTGTCTTCAGCATTACTCAGCTTTTACCTCAAGTTGCAGTTAGCTGAAAAGAAATACAAGAGCCAAGTTGGAGAAAAGTCAGAGACTCTAGTCAGTGTAACTAAAAAGGAACAGGCAGCTTTTGCCATTCTTTCAATGAAATGCATTCACATGAAGACTTAAAGACATAAAGTTTACTCTGTGATGGTGTGTCAAGCCACTGAACATTTCTTTACATATATACATTAATCATGTCTCCACACTTCATAGTGCCTTATGTCTGAATTTTAAACATGCAATCAATCAGGGAATGCAGAGCTGTCCCTGATGGGCATAAAAAATTGATCTAGTGCAGTAGGTAATGTACAACACAGGTTAATATGAGATGTTTTAGAAAATAATTTGACGACAGGTATTCTGAGCTGCCATCTGTCTAAATTGTATACATATCGAATTGTGTAGCACTTCAATTTGTACATCCTCTTTCCCAAAAATTAGAAATAAATGCTGTACATTTTTTATGTCATTTTATTTCACAGTTTTACATACAGTGATGCAGTGGTTTCAACCACAAAGTTTACATACACAAAACCTTAGACTGCAAAGGTCATGGCATACCATAATAAATGTATCCCTTAAAAATGAAAGACAGTTTTAATGGAAGAAATACTTACAAAAACTAGATAGTCAATGAAGGACAGACTGAAGAAAGACTAAGCGAAAAATATGTACAAAATGAATGCACAGCATTACTGTACCGAACCCTCCTTCCTTTCTGTCCACAGTAAGCCTGTCAGTACAGTAAAATGTGCAGAGTTAACATTCTATTAGACAAGTAATGACAAACCAACATTAATTTTTAAATGTGAATGTCAACTTGGTTAAGAATAACAGACAGGTACCAAAGCTGTCAACAGGAACTGGAGTATTCCTAATGTTTGTATTGACAGCACTGTTCCCAAAGGTACAAATATGATGGTATGTCCAGTCCTGTTAGATAACCCACTCCATGAATTGAAAATAACTTCACATTGTAGAAAATTCTTCAGTTCTGGCCCCAACTTCCTAAAACTCAATGTTGAATGGATAGTGCTTGTGGTCTTTAATCCTGAAAGAGAATTTCATAATCAAAATCTGGTTGGTTGCCACACTCTGACAATTAAGTCATTTGTGCTTCTAACCTCATTTTAATATTAACCTCCACATAATATCTCCCAAATCATATCTTCCCATGCAGCTTACCAACCAATATTATGTCCCATCAGTTTCACATTTCTCCTTGAATGTCACAAATTACAACAGGTCAGAAACAAAAATCATGAAATGCCTTGTAACAGAATTCATCATTCCTCCTGCAATTTCATTTCTTAGGCCAAAATATTCTTCTTGGTACTTCGTTCTCAAAAGCTTTAAATCTCTGTTGTTCCCTTGTAACACGAAACAAAGACTCAATTTCTTAATCTAAGACAGTCATTAGGATTCCTAGGATGGGGGATCAGGAATAAACACAGGCATTCATGCCTTGAGTGGAATTTGAACCCATGATCCCAGTATTCGATCAGACGAAGACATTTCATGCCTTAGAATGCGTGGCCACTGTGATCGGCAACCCTTTCATTAGGAAAACTTTTTTATTTTCAACTTTAATCGTAATTTTTAAATGAAGCTTGCAGAAAACTAAATATTGTTAGCTCAAACGTTTCCAACTATGTGACCAACTTAGCTGAACAGCAGAAGTGGCAAGACACTGGCAGAAATAATAGCCAAATGAACTATTTTGTTGTGAATTCATTTTTAAAACCACAATCTTCCACCATACTGAAAAAAAATGTAATTTTTAGGCAGATAATTTTACAGAATGTTGTAAATATGGTTATTTACCTCAATTTTGCAACACATGCCAGTCGTCTTTATCATCCACAAGTTAAATCCAATGCTTAAGTGACAAGAGATCAAGGATAGGTTTATTTTCACTGATAATATCGTACACCATAATTATACAAGACAGTAGGATTGTTATGAGTGACAGTCCTGATATGGAAAGGCTTAATACTTCTCAATTTGAGGTCTTCCCTTATTCATAAAAAAATTCACTAGCACTTCCAATGTACAGCTCTCTTGGGATTACTTACCAGTTCAAGTGACAGACACGTCCATTGCAATCAAAGGAATCGATGATGGCTACATCCTCTGGAGACAATTCAAAGTCAAAGATCTGACCATTCTGTTCAATACGTGATTTTGTCACAGACTTTGGGATTGTAATATTACCCTGCTGCACCTAGAATTATATATAAACACACTTTAAAACATCAGAAGAACTCCTGTCATGTTCCACTATTGCCTATAAAACTTACTACACTGAAGGCAATTGCAAAAAGAACTATAAAGAGGGACAGTCGACAGTTTTTGTTAATAATCAATAATGTGATTATAGGATGCAGTATTAGAAGATTATTCAACACTAACGGCTCCACTCTGTGTACTCATAATACAATCATAACATCCAATACTGAAGAAAAACAGGTGTCAAGAAGGTGTTCTAAATAAGAATTTTTCACAAAAATGACAGCTGACAAGAGCATGGCTATTGCTGCCGGATCCACATACCCCAGAATTAACACTACATGCAACGAGCATGTGTAACATTCTACTGGCACAATGTGGTACTAAAATTGCATGCAGCATTGTTATACCTGTCTTGATAACTTGCCAGTCCTATTCTGCTCGTACTACAATCATACTCGTATGGTCATTCTCAGGCTTCTGATCTGAAACACCTCGTCCAAGTGAAAGCAAAGATGAAGTTCCATGGCTTCTTAACCCTAGCACCAGATGCAGTAAGAGGTCAGGTTCATGTTCTGGATAATTTACAAACACAGAAAAAATGCTTCCACTACATGTAGGATAGGGTGGGACCCAGCCAGTGTGAATGTGGCAGTGAAGAGAAAAATCCTACCCTGCCAGAAATCAAACTCCAATCACCTAACCCACATCATTTCACTTTACTGACAGCAATTCCACATACCTCTAGCACCATCAAGGGCGTCTCTTACCTTATATAACAACAAAGCGGCCTCCGTAGTCTGGAGGTAACGTTCCCACCTCATGACTCGTGGTACGCGGGTTCAAATACCCAGCGGAGGTCGTCGAATTTTTAAGGGCGGAAAAATTCAGGGAACAAGTCCTCCGGGAGGGACTTTAAGCTGTGTCCCCCGTGTCGTAACTTTATGGCACATAAAAGAACCTCATATCCCCAAAGGGGATCACTGAGCCAAATTCCAGGACGTTTCCCGCCCAACAATAGCCTCTAAGGCCTCTGATAGATGAGGGAAGCATTATAGACACCGCTAAGCAAGTGGCCGAACTCACTTGCTCGGCGGGACTGACGGTACACACCATTTATCGGTAGGGTAAAGAGACTGGTAGAATATCATAGAGGGAAGCACAATAGATCAAACTGGTCGCGGTGCTTGGGGAAACCCACCCTCTCTAAATAACTAACTAATTATATAACAACAATCTTTTCAGTGCAATCTATAAGAAGCTTCATATGAAAAGTGGGATTGTGAGTATTATTAGCAGACTGATACATGAACATACACAGTAGTACTCCCCCTAAGTCAGAGATGACATACCTACAAATGTCGGTGCGAAGATAAAGTGCAGGATTGATGACTGGCAGTGGAACACCTACCCCAGGACCAATTCAGCCACCATATATACTTACCTAGGTAAGGATGGATCTCAAAGATATTTTGACTAATAGGAATTGTCCATAAAGGTGGAACTCTGAAATAAGATGCTCCTTAACACTTCCTGTCTTTTGTTCACATACCTGGTACCTCAAAACAATCTGAGCAGGAGTCTTTTGATATTTTTCAGCCAATGCTTTCAGCTTTGGATCATCCAAAAGCTGTGGATCATCAGGCTTTGCCCATGGACGATCCGGAGAGCCCAGTGGGCTGTATGCAGTGATTGTTACACCTTTTGATTTGCAGAATTCTATTAACTTCTTTTGGTTCAAATATGGGTGACACTCAACCTAAAAAGTAACAGTATTATCAAAATTTAAACTGCCTAAAAACACATTCTTTGTTATTTTACACGCCTCATTGGTCTTGTCATTCATTCACTACAAATGTAATCCTTTTGCAGTGAAGCCAGCCACACTAGATATCATAACACATAAAATCAGAAATGAATTTTCCTTGTAATTTATTTATAGTTTTCATGACATTAAAAACGTTTAAAATAAAAGCTGAAGAGCTTAAAGGTATTTACATTTTATGTAATGATCCATTTTTAAAAAAATGAAAACAATTGAATTTGGGGTTTATTTGAAGCAGGGTTACAAATGGCTGACATGCATCAAAATTAAAATTTTGTAACAAATTTTACAATTAAAACTGCACAACTCACATTTTCCATCAATATCATGCAGCTATTAACATCCAAATCACAATCTAACATGTAAAATTACCAAGTGAAAAGTAATATTTCACAGACAATGTTCCAACACGAACCGTTTGTTAAAAAAGTGCTCGAACTATGTGACTAACTAAAGTAAAATGTATGAAGGTGTTGAGGCCCCTAGTGTCATCATAGTTTCATGAAAGGTGACCCCTTGGTTCAAAAGACACAAAGATATGATACCATCTCATAAAGCATGGTAACAAGTTAAATTTGAGAGTATAAGTCACAAGAGCATTTCTTTCCTTCCTTCCTTGAAGTCTTTCAGTTTGATCCTCACAATGGACAAAGAAATACTAACAATTATTTCCTGATCTAGACACACACCTGGTTGGTGACTGGCTTGATGCTAGCAATGGCCAGAATTCGTTCTAGCTGCTGCGAATTAAAGTTGGACACCCCAATTGACTTGGTAAGACCCTGTTCTACAAGCTTCTCCATTTCCTTCCATGTGTCAACATAGTCCACATCACTGTAGAGTGTTTTGCCATCCTTTTCTGGAAAGAGGTCTCCGCCTTCCTACAACCAGGCGCACACATTTCAAATTCACAATACTTCAAAGCTTTACAGCCAATAAAATATATGTCACAAAGATGGTTTGGTTTGTTACTTTATTTACCGACACTTTCTTAACTGCATGTTACGAAATAATAACGCTGACAACTGTTTTTTGTTTGGGTATGACACTTGGGCCTTTATTTTAGGGAAAGAACATAATTTACAAGTTCAAACTGTGGTCTTTTGGGTTGACCCTGTGTAGTCTTGTAGGTAAATACTGTTGTTTCAGAGAAACATGCTGCCTCCATCTTCAAAACTGAGGTGTGTTGGTTGAGGAACAAGACTGGTTATATTAGCAGGTTTTAAGGAAGGTGGGCAAGGAAATGAACCCTGATCCAGGCCAATGGAAGACAGACAAATGGCCACTGATGTGGCACTGAACCATGACACTTACATTTACATAAGACCACTATGTCGTTGAGTTATACAGCATACAGGAATCCAATCCACATTAATTTCTATTTTACTATGAAGTCACACAATGATCGGACCAACAAACAGTTTGTGCTGTCCCCCTTGTTATACATGGCCACAGCCAGTACAGTCTCCATGCTGAACTGGATATACCCTTTCATGAGAATGGTTGCAGCACAAAATATCTAATGAGCTGTCAACTCACACCAGCAGCAAGGCAGAACCCCATGTCAGTGGCCTTCCTGCCCTTCATCCAGAACACATTCAACCACATCAGCAGTGTCTGTCTAAGCATATCATGATGCTACACCTTCCAACAAGAAAAGTCACCAGCTTCAATTCGCCCATCTTGGTCTGAAAGCACTGGGTGTATACAGTGCCTCCTGCAAGTGTGTGAAGATGTACACTGGACAAATCAGTTGCTCCATTCAGATCAGGGTTAATGAACACCGCTGTCACATCTGACTGTAACAACCGAAGAAGCTGGCTGTGGAGGCACACAGCATTAGCATAGGTCATCAGATGCGGCATAACAATACCAGGATTCTAGCCAAAGCAACCAGGAGCAAGGATCACTTCATAAGCAAAACAATAAACAATATGAACAAGGAAAATGGGAAATAACATAAGCAGATCATGGAATCCTCGTATCTACTCCTTGAAGGAAAGAGAAAACGTTCTCCAAGAGCAAGTTAGCTACTTCCATGTGAAATGATACTCCTCTACTTGCGTCTTCATAACAAGGCCTGATTTCCCACTTCCCACCATCAGAGGCCATGGAAAGGACCATCTTTCACAAATTCTCAAAGTTCAAATTGCCCTGCTGTGTGGAAAGCATATTGGGCGCTTGCAAAGGCTGCCTCTTCTCAAAACTCAACTTCTCCCCCTGAAAAGGGCCAGTTTCTTACCCACAGCTCCCCAGTGGCCTGGACTGGGATCCATTTCCTTACCCCATCACTTTGGGTCTGAGAAATCAACTCCCCTGCAACCTGCCTATATAATTAACCCACACATTTCAATCGGGAAGATGGAGGCAGTACATTCCGCCAAGAACACTGATATCTATCTACCTACAAGACTACACGGTGTCACTATGCAAGTCACAATCTAAATAATCACTGCCTGAAAGCCTGAAAACTTGTAACATACAAATGTTCGATGATAAGTGCTCAGGAACATATCTGGACTTATAAAGAGTAATGTGAGTGGGCAATTTAGGACAGTATGTAATGGAGAAGTTCATGGTTCACAGAGGCACCTGGTACTGTTACAAGATTACAATAGACTGTATATGTGATTTTGACATAAAAAGGAATTCATACAAAATTTTGGTTGGGAAACCTCTTGGAAACTAACTAATCAGAAGACTGGCACGGATAACATCCAGATAAATGTTAGGGAAATCAACTGTAAGGATGTGAAGATGAACTGGCTCAAGGATGTATCCAATGATAAGCTCTGGTATCAGCAGTACTGAACATACTACATATACTACTAGAAGTGTAGTTACAATTATAAAGAATAAGAGAGGAAGGTAATTATGAACAACAAATTTTTAAGACTCTGGAGGGAAGCATTCACAGACACTTTCAAGGTACTATCCAAGCACTTACCTGGACAAAAAGACCAAGTCAGGCTAACCAAATTCAGGGAGGGAACTAAATCCAAGAACTACTGAACGAAGCAAAAGTGATAACAATATACCGTGATGTTTGGTCATATCTGTAATACGAGGGTAAGTCAATAAGTAAGTTACAAATGGATATAGAACTTAAACAAATATGAGTACTGATTTGAAAAATGCTTTTATTTCTCAACATAATCTCCCTGTATATTGAGGCACTTGTCCCATTGTTTCACAAGCCCCTGAAAACTAGCAGCATAAAATTCTATGGACTGCTGTCGCAACCAGGTGGTGACTTCCCCTTCTACAGCTTCATCGTCGGGAAAATGTTCAGCCGAAAGATGATGTTTAAGAGGGCCGAACAAATGGGAGTCGCTTGGAGCAAGACTCATCATCTGTGACAGTTTGGGCTAGCATATTGTGTCCATTTTGGTAGCGATGGAGATGCTGTAATGCCAGACCCATTCTTTGCATTTTGTGTTGTGGGATCAGCATGCACGGCACAGACTTTGTGAAAACCTAACCTGTCATGCGACTTCCATTTGTTCAGCCCTCTTAAACATCATCTTTCAGCTGAACATTTTCCCGACGATGAAGTTGTAGAAAGGGAATTCACCGCCTGGTTCTGACAGCAGCCCAAAGAATTTTATGCTGCTGGATTTCGGGGACTTCTGAACAATGGGACAAGTGCCTCAATGTACAGGAGGATTATGTTAAGAAATAAAAGCATTTTTCAAATCAGTACTCTCATTTGTTTAAGTTCTATATCCATTTGTAACTTCCTTATTGACTTACCTATGTACAACAGTCCTAATCTTGTGAATGCAGGCAGGAAATTCAACGACACCTTGCTATGAAGTGTTCTGTGATAATAAGTTGAATCTTTTTTGCCAGTGTAACCAACACTGAACCAAGAATTATCATGTGCAGCAAATAGCAAACACACAGCCCCAGACAGACTGCAAACTTTGTGTGTGCAAGTACACACATGTGCAACTAGAGACGCATTATTTCCTACTCCTGCCCCACAGTTTTTTATAAGGTGAATACTACTAGCCTTTCCATCTTGTCACAGTGCATAAAGTGCGTCAATAATGTCTGCATGTTGCAGTATTATTTCTGTGATGCCTACATAGGAAAAGTCCCTAGTTATGATGGCATTACAGTTTTGTTTTGTATGTCATGTTTCAGAAAGTTTCCTCCACAGTCCCTCCTAACAAATGCACAGATAATATATTAAAGTAGGACATAATTGATTCTTTCATATGTCCCATTTAATTAATTTTTCTGTCACAATACAATTTGACACTTATAACAAACTAATGTACAGGGTGTCTTATTTCTCCAAAAATCAATTGATTAATGTCAGTTTTACTGACAAAAGCAGTAGAACTAATCAAGTGGATGAGATCAGCATTTATATAGGCTTTTTTCAGCTTATATGGCAAATGTAACCATTTCCATTCCAACAACTCACCTGAGCACATACCATCTTTACTAACCAAATCTCCCATTTCTCTATATAGGAAATGTTTTGTCAGCAAAAATTCCTTTTTCATATACACTCCTGTAAATTATCATTTTTCTTAATGATGGCACTTTTGAAGACCCAACATATTAACCATGTTAAATGACACATGCCTGGCATTTGCAACTGTTATCATATCTACCTGGTATGCCATTGGCCAATGAATCAAATAGAGGTCTAGGTAATCCAAACCCAAGTCACTCAGGGTCTTCTTCAAGGCAGGTGCAACCAAGTCTGTTCGATGGAAGGTGTTCCACAGCTGGAAAGACATGCAAGGAAGCACAAAAAACAAGTGTAACCAATTTTACATGAACATTCTACCTTCCCAATCCCTCAGACGAGCAGTACAACAGCAAACAGACTGAACAAGAATATCTAGTGCATTCTTGGAGGTGGAATTAAGAAAATTAAGCACTAAATCTATTTGCAGTTTAAGTTCTACAGGGTGTACTGTTCATCATCAGACTGGTCTCCACAGACAACATGGCATTCTTCTCCCATACACCTGCTACTGTAGCTTATAATTCAAGGCTGCAGTTTAACTCACTTTACTGTACAGAAGGGACTCAAAGTGACCATGTCCTTCAAAGCATGCCTCAGATCATGAGAATGTTTCCAGGTGCACATCAAAGCTGCTATATGAGAACAGTGGAAATTTCATACTTAATACTTGCTTCAAGTTCTTCTACAAGACTGGGGATTGTTCCCATACACTCTTTCCTTCAGCATGTCCCACAAATAAATATTAAGGATTTCAATTGGTGATCACATGGGCCATAGTCCTCAACTTATGACTCATTTGCCAATAACTTCCTCTAATGCATCGAAAGAATTGTTAAGAGTGTGTGCAACTGCATTATCTCACATAAATTGCAATAAAAATTTCGTTCTTTAAATTTTAACAATACAAATATGGTGTGTATACAACTTAGACTTGTTTCTTATTTGTGATCTTACATTTTGATAAATTAGCTTAATTCATATGATTTCATATTAAGGTATGATTTTGGAGTATCTTGTGAGGTTCTTATTATGACTAGTATATGTTTTTATTTTCATTTTATTGTTTTTATTCACAAATGTGTTTTACATGTATTATATTTGTATTTTCTACTGTTGTATTTTGACAATCTGCTTGTTTGTAAAGCAGTGATTTTTTATCTGACTGTTCCTATATCCGATGGTTGTTCTCACAACATTGTAAAGATCTTATGGAATATAAACTAACTAACTAACACAACTGATCTTCATCAATCAGTTGAAGATGGATGGAAGTGTCAATCTCACATAACACTTGGCACTGTTTCATGAGAAAACGACAGACCCAGATACCCTCCATGCCCTAACTGCATACCAAACATGGGCACAGAAAGTCAGGGTGGCTGATATAAAGAAAAACTGAATTCCTTTTACATGCAGGAATAGCAGGCTGTGCCACAAAATGGATATCTGCTAGATGAAACAGCAACTATGCCATAGTTTAGACAATGCTCTTGATGGTGCACAGTGAGTGTTGCTATTATAGTAGTGGATGATCTGAAGCCTTCCTACCAGCTGTCTACAGCAAAGGCCTCTTGGGCAAACAGCATTATCAATCAGGAGCTAGAATCCAACATTTTAGGAACTGTCCTCATCACCAAGGATTTATGATGGAGTCTCAAAAACATTAGGTATACTAAGTCCATATTATGGGCCGTGCCATAGCTCAAGCGGTTAGTCGCTGGCTTCCCACCGCGGCAGCCTGGGTTCGATCCCAGGTCTGGTCAAGTGGAATTTGTGGTGGACAAAGTGGTGCTGGGGCAGGTTTTCCCTGCCAATCTTCATTCCACCAATTGCTCCACAATCACCCTCACCTATCATCTGGGGCTGGTACAATAGGCCAGAAGTGGCTGCAAGACAAGGGACTCAGTTCCAACCCACTAGCAATAAAAAAAAGTCTGTATTGTATGCATATCAGAATACAGTAAACCTTTGCTAATCCAGTTACAGTTAATTCAGACTGAAATATGAAAAATGCTGCTCACAGTTCAGTACATACTTTAAAAGACACATGGCATTTAGGAAGGCAGATGAGGCACTTGTATGTTCAGATATAACTTGACAGTTTCTTCAAACCTGCATCATTACGTTAAAAAGCAAGTAAAACTTCTAAGTTTTCTACCGATAAATAAATGTATTGCCACTTTTTTTAGTTTTTAAATACAGGCTCTATTGTGATATTATTTTATTTATTTTCATCAGTACTACTTCTATCATTAAATTTTCCATTTATTTGTGTTCTAAGTTTTTTTTCTTTGGGGGGAGGGGCTACCTTTTGTTTCACTAATCTAGCTGACTTGTCCTCCCAGTTAACCTGGATTAACAAGGGTTTACTGTATATTAAATTATAATTTATTCAGCTGTTCACTATGGGTAAAAATACTGGCATTCTCTTTATGTCAAAAACAGCAAACATTCAATAAACTTGAGCAAATTTTTCTAGAACTAGTTTTAAGAAAAACACCTTCAAAATGTGAAACCTTGCTTGTGATGAACAGATCTTCACGCTTCACGACTTTCTCTTCAATCTTGGCCTTAATTGCAGCCCCAACTTCAGGTTCATTTCCATATACATGTGCACAATCAATGTGTCGGTACCCAACATCAATGGCGTCCTTTACTGCTTGAGTGACTTCACCAGGTTTGGACTGAAATTTAGAAACAACATTATGTACTGCTCTATGTACGTGAAATCAGTAAACAAGACAATATCTGCAGAGTTTATCAAGTTAAACACCTATTAAAGCAGCTAGAGTGACCTGAAAAAAAAGTACATTTTGTTTTAGAAATATCAGTTATAAAAATATGATATGATGTATGGAACAACATTCCAGTCAACAGAATATTCACATTGTGAATCTCTGTGAAGAGAGTGGACAGGAGTACATCGATGCAGTGCACAAACTTTCCAAATGCACTCTTTGCTACCATGCAGACATCACAGACCTTAACATTCACTTATTCTGAATACAAAACAGATTACTGCACAAGTAATCATACTTCAGACATCATATTTCGGTCAGGAAACATTCAGCATGTTTAGTTAACAAATATCATCTGAATTCTATGTAAGATTTGAGGCTTTCACGGCGGTAAAAGCAGTCTGCTTTTACCGGTTCTCACAGTCTCTTCGCTTGCAGATTTCTTATATTTTTTCTTCTACCCTGAAGATGGAGACGATACGTTCCTCCGAAACGTCGGTTAACACCACATATACACGGTGCCAAATCCCAGAAGACTGCTTTCTTCATCATCTGAATTCGTTCACTAAGACAACGTGATAATGAGATTTCCTTTTTAATTTTATTTATTTATTTTTTTTTTTTTTTGCATTAAGACAAAACAATTGACAAACAGGGGCACAAAGTTCAGCACCTTGGTAATAGGTTTAGAGTAAGATGTGTAACTGCAAAATTCAACCCTCTCACCATAGTGCATATTATAAGAAGAGGCACTGATTTAACAGACTGGTATATATATCAGCAATGTATGGTTATTCAGCACACCAACCCAAAATGGGGTTGCCTGAAACATCAGTTTTTACTCCAGCACTCACAAAACTGATTGCGCTAGAAGATTCCAGTCCTCCTCCTCCTTCTTCTTCTTTGGCTTTAAGGAAAATCAGTGCTACGTAGCACACTGCAACTAAATTAGATCCAAGGAGGAACTTTCCTGTACTTTCTCCACAAGAACAAATCAAAATCAATCTTCATAGTTTTGACTTTGTAAACATCAAAATGAAAGAAAATGTATGCTTTATGCATACCGTTCCTTCAGACACTCACATATTTGATTTCAAAGACATAACATCATTGAAAATCATATCTCATTATACGTATTAAACATTCAGAACTGTAACTTATAAATTAATCTGAGCAGGAAAATTCTACCATCATTATGGTATATTTGTACAAACGTTTTACAGAACTCTATTTAATAATTAACCTGACATTTCAGTGTACATTACATGTATTATGATTCGTTGTGAAACATGAACCACCCAACTGAGTAGGTGTCTTACATTCCCCCCTCTCCCTAGGTCAGAAACAGATCCAGTTTCTGAAACGCATTTTCAAGTTTCTAGAATATCAGACAATGCACAAAATCCAAAAACTCTATGATTATGATAAATATTATAATTTGTCAGGTTATTATTTCAGAATATACAAATTGTGACTGTGATTAAACTGGACTGCACCCCTTTTCATTAACAAGTTATTATCCCAACCCCACTGCCCACTACCGTTCCGACTATTCACTTCATTATCAACCATATTCAGACTCTATGATCTGATGTGAGCTGCTAACTTAGATGGCACCATGAAACCAAATTCCATCCTCACTGACATGTGAATTCAAATGTCATAACAGTAAAACCACAATAAGCAAGAAACAAAGTTATATACGAGGGATCAGGTACAAAATGAGCATTTGATAATTGGAAGAACTGAATGACTGCACAGGCTATGATGAACCTGGATGAGGGTGGCTTTTCATAATTTGTTACATTTGAAATGTAATGGACATCAGTGACTGTATCATATCTTTGTAGTACAATGTAAAAGTATTCACTGTTACAGCCATACTTTAACAAAGAAAATGTATCAACTATGTCCTTCAATTCTGGAATCTGTCAATTGTTTCCTAAAAAATATTTCATCCCAACAGTGAAACGTGTATAACTGTATGAATCCAGCACAGGAACTGATGGCTGACACAGTTGCAGACGAGTGACAAGACCTTTCCATTTAGACAATACTGGGCAAGAAATGCAAATAAGTGTTGATATCATGTTGCTTTCCCAATTGCCTACATGCTCTTGATGGCAAACATGTCAGAACTAGTGCTGCCACGGAATTCATCCATGCATTACAATTCCAGGGAAAGTTGTTCTGTTGTTTTAATAACATTGGTAGATGCATAACAGGCCAGTATATCAGAGCATATGGAAAGAAAACTGTTGAGGGAGGTTGGTAACCACCTACCACCTACATGGTATCAGAACCCAGAAAACATCAGTCAGCGATAATCATTTACATTGTTATATTTCATCACACTAATCAATAATTCTGTTGAGGTCTGGGGTTCATCTACAATTAGTTTCAGTTCATCTGAAATTTTATGTATTCCAGCTCTGATGGTTTGAAAACGGAACACTGCATGTCCCCCCAAACAATCTTCTAGGTATCAAGGATGTGAGGCTACATCATGGTCAGAGACATTCATTTCAATTAAGAAGGTACATGTTAAGACTGAATCCTGGATCAAGGGCAATTTTTTCTTATTAGCTATCATATATTCATAAGCAAAGGGACTCATACAAGGACCCTCAGCTAAAAGAGCAAAGGAACTGTTGAAGTTAAACAGGTACCAGCTACAATGGGTGGTGGGATTACTTACAGGACACTGTCACCTTAAAGCACACCTCTTCAAACTGGGACTAAGTGACAGTCCCACTTGTGAGAGGTATCAAGAAGAAAATGAAACAGCCACACATATCCTGCGTGAATGTGAGGCCTTAGCTTATTTAAGATTATGTCACTTGGGTCAATATTTTATGGAACCAAGTGACTATTTCGATTTTCCCACATCCAAAATCCTGCACTTTGAATGAAGCACAGAATTGCTGAGGGGATAATCAAAAGGGGAAGCACAACAGACCAATGTAGTTCGTGGTGCAAGGGCAAAGAAGGTCCACCCCTTATACATTCATTCATTCATTCATTCATTCATGTATCATATATTCATAAAATGCCACAGAAAACATTAAAATTATTCTAACTACATGTACAAGTAACTCAATTTTACATAATGTTATCCAAGAACATATTTCCAACCTACTAAACAGCTTGGAATCTTTGTGTTTGACAAATCATCCCAGCCAAAGATACTTTGCTCATAATTAAACACTTGATGATGAAAAACACTATCAACAAATATTTATTTCTTTTCCTGGAAAAATAACAAGGAAAGGAGAAAAACATTTAACATTGTCCATGTGTACAGTCACCTATTTGTAAAATGTTAATAGAAGTATTCAAGTAATATAACATTGTGACATAACACGATTGTCAAAACATATTACTGTTTGTCCTAATTCGTTTCCAGTTCTCAAAATTCGTTTCTTTACATTTTCGCTATAGCATTTGCATCTCACATTATGCATAAACCTTCACAGTTACACGCACACGTATGCCGTTCTTGCTTCCATAAGAGTGCATAGCATTTGTAATACCAACCCCAATCAGAACGGGCATGGATATCGCGTGCGGGTATGGTTGGGGCGCTTGGGGTGAGCGAAATTTGAATGGGACAAAGGGCGGTACTAGATTACTGGGTGAGGCATGGTTATGTTTCAAAACATTATATTTCGCTTTCATAAGTTTCGGTTGGAGCTTCAGTTAAGGTTTCCCTATAGCAAAACAGATTTTTGTATGATGCACTGCCATGTTTCTTTCGTACTTTGGCAGTCCCACTACCGCCCACTGCTCTGTTTAGTGTTCCGTGCCTGTTACTACAGTGGCAGCACACGACGCCGAAACATCAGAGCAAGACTGTCGTAAGCGTCGTACGAACACTCGCGGCGCATTCTGAAGATGTGACCATACCCTATGGGCCTCCACGGCCTGTTACAGGGATACCTTTACTTTTTACTTACAGTTCATGGCTATTAAAAAAGGTAAAGTTGTCCCTGTGCTTAACTAATTAAGCAATATACCATGAAAGCGTATGGGGCAGTGGGTGTATATATCCACATTTTCTTGACCTCGGTACTAGCTGGAGGTGAGTAGTCAGCTTCACACCTATGTCGCTTTAACCCCGGGAAAGTGCCCCCGGTACCCACTGGATAGGAGGGGTGGGCCCCAGAGCCGGTCTGGACAACGTGGAGAAGAGAAAATTCTTGACCCTGCCGGGACTCTTAACTCCGACTCCTCGGTCGTCCAACTCGCAGCACGGCTCCCCAGTTCATGGCTACTACTTCAAATAATTTCTAGTCATTCATTTTATCACTGCTATGTGGCAAAACGACGTGCCGGGTCTTAGTGTCCCACGCCAACATGTCAAATATGCCTTACCATTTTGCCGGCCTGAGCCTATCGATGGTAACCCGTATGTCATGTCATAACGTGAACGTACAAGGCAAACACTTCAAAATAACACAGTACACTGAAACTGATTTAATTCAAACATGTAAAAACTGTATACAACCAGGTTCCTAATATTAACTGTTGGTACTATGGCCACGCACCGAAGAAACATTCTCAGGGGAACCATGTTTTACTAAACGACACGCGAACACAAGAGCAACATTGAAACGCTTATGAATTATAATAATGTGTTTAAGATACAGAAGCCAAAGTCAATCCATGAAGTGTAACAAGCCCTCTAGAAGAAAAACTTCACAACTGAGACACTCAAAATTTAATACATCCTCCTAAGGAGGGGAAAACCAACATTATTCAGCATAACGTAAAAATTATACATACTTCACATTACAGTTCTCAAGGTTAACATACTAAATAACTGACTGACCTTCCATGTTCCCAGACCAAATATTGGAAATTCAATTCCGTTGTTGAACCTAACAGTCGGAGCTTCAATTACTTTCAACGCCATAACTGCGGTAGCAAATGGTACAAATTTAACACCACCGGGTTTCAACCTCCTGTACGTAAAACACCTTCTAAATACACCCAATGTCATTGGCAGATTCGAAATTGTTCTCGTACTTTTTAACGGCAAGTGGGTGAAGTAGGGACTCGCATTTAGTATCTGTTGATGATTATTGTAACCACATCATGCAACTATTGGCGAGCCTACATACAATCGATATGTCAGTTCCCTAGTGTCGATTATGGCAACTACTATCCTCGCTTAGATGATGGCAAATGCTTGATCGGTAATACAGCGAACACCATTCTATTTTCATTTTGCATCGTACGACACATTCATGGATTTGGAACCAGATGACCAAGTCGACGGTGGTCTATTTCAAGGCATTCTTTAAAGATCTGGGGAATCCACGCGTACCTTCTGAATACTGGGCCGGGTACGTCTAAAATACATTTTCTGCTCGTATATATGGGCATACCAGCGTATGCGTACTCAGCTTGCTGGATTTGCCTTCTTATTGCCGAAACCCCACAGAATGCATTTGCCTCTGATTTTTAAACAGAAGCCATTGTACAAAAAGGGCAAAAACGAATTATTTGCAACAGAAAGCAATAACAGATACGAAACTTAGCTGTGGACACGGTAATGAAGACTCATACGTGCATATATGCACGTCATTATCGAATACTTTTTGGCATTGACAGAAATGCCAATATCGCTTCTCTCGTGGTTTCCAAGGACAGATGCCTATTTGCACAGTGCCTTGGCCGCGACTCGTTGGAACAGTTCCAGAAGTGTGTTTACGACATTGGATCGAGCAAGTTGACTTAAGCGTTATGTTTCTCGGTTGTATTCGTGAGGTGCCCTTTTCGAATATCACCCGGGGTACCGACTGGTATGATTGAGGTTGTAGTGGCTTGTATCTGTCCCTCCAGGCACATGACGGGGTAGTCTCTCAATTTCGGCCACCATCGTTTCTTTCCACACCCTTTCTAGTTTATCATTCAATAATCATCCCGCCATTCGATGCTAATAAACAGAGATACTGACATTGTAGTTAAGTCTATCTATCTCTCTATCTAGAGCCCTTGTGGACCTGGGCAGCTTTTTTCAGTTTCTTTATCTACACAAAGACGGTAGGACTCCTTGGACGGGGATCAGCCCTTCGCAAGGCCGCTACCTACACACAGAACAACACAAACACAGAATGAACTCACACAGACATCCATGCCTCGAGTGGGATACGAACCCACGATCCCGGTGTTCGAGAGGGTGAAGACGGTTCTTGCCTTAGACCACGAGGCCACTGTGATCGGTTACGTAGTTACGTACACCACAAATAAACACATGCATAGACATTTATGCTCAAGATCCTCAAGATCTATACAGCAAAAACTAAATCCTGGAGTAGGAGGTTGAGGCTTCACTAAAAGAATGTATTCGTTTTTGGTTATGTCCCCTTGCCTTTAGTGTTACAATAAATACTTTTGTGTGTGACTTTTTCCCTATTATTTATTCACTTCTTGTTCTGTTTCGACTTTTATCTTCTCATTTCTTTCGTTTGTTCTTTTCTTATCGTTTATTACAGCCCTTTTTCATTAGCTTCCTACTTCTTCTCTAAGAGTTCATTTTTCCAGTAGGTCATATTTTATGCAGTGAGTCCTAGTTGTACATGGATTCAGACTGGGAACTTCAATAATAATGTCGAAGAGTATCATTTAGGATAAAATTACAGACTAAATTTTGACTCCGTATGTGCCATCAAAACCGACATTTGCGCTTTGCAAAGAATGCCTTGAACAAGTTACAGATAATGTGATTCACTATTCTGTTATATATTATTTTGAACGATGACATCATTTTCAAATGAATGCGTTTTTTGTGTGTGTGTGTGTGTGTGTGTGTAGTGGCTATATTATGTCGATATTACCCAAACTAAAGCGGCCTCCGTAGTCTAGAGGTAACGTTCCCACCTCATGACTCGTGGTACGCGGGTTCAAACCTGGCGGAGGTCGTGGAATTTTTAAGGGCGGAAAATTTCAGGGAACAAGTCCTCCGGGAGGGACTTTAAGCCGTGGGTCCCGTGTCATAGCTTAACGGCACGTAAAAGAACCTCATATCTCCAAAGGAGGTCACTGAGCCAAATTCAAGGTCATTTCCCGCCAAACAGTAGTCTCTAACACCTCTGATAGATGGGGGAAGCATTATAGATACCGCCAAGCCAGTAGAGGCCGAACTCG
>NW_019731275.1:63983-67464 GCF_002891405.2 Cryptotermes secundus | reverse complement strand
TGTGTGTGTGTGTGTGTGTGTGTGTAGTGGCTATATTATGTCGATATTACCCAAACTAAAGCGGCCTCCGTAGTCTAGAGGTAACGTTCCCACCTCATGACTCGTGGTACGCGGGTTCAAACCTGGCGGAGGTCGTGGAATTTTTAAGGGCGGAAAATTTCAGGGAACAAGTCCTCCGGGAGGGACTTTAAGCCGTGGGTCCCGTGTCATAGCTTAACGGCACGTAAAAGAACCTTATATCTCCAAAGGAGGTCACTGAGCCAAATTCAAGGTCATTTCCCGCCAAACAGTAGTCTCTAACACCTCTGATAGATGGGGGAAGCATTATAGATACCGCCAAGCCAGTAGAGGCCGAACTCGCTGGCTCGGTCGGGACTGATGGTACGCACCAATATCGGTAGGGTATAGAGACTGGTAGAATATCATAGAAGGAAGCACAATGGACCAATACTGGTCTAAGTGCATGGGGATACGCACCCTCTCCAATAACTAACTAACTACCAAAACTAAGCTCAACCGACCCCAGAACCGGTCTAGACGACGTGGAGAAGAGAAAATTCTTCATCCTACCGGGACTCAAACTCCGACCCCTCGGTCGTCCAGCCCTCAGCCAGTCACTATCCCGACTACGCTATTCCGGCTCCCTATTTTCATATTACTCTTATGAAAACAGCAAAGCATGACGTACAGTCTTGAGCTATGAATACTGTCCAACGCTTCCGAAATAAATCTGTCTAGCTAGCAACACGCGACCATCATATTTTCTAGCGGTATCTGCCAAGGCCTCTCGCGAAAGCGAGAGGAGAGAGTTCTTATATTTGTCTCAGAATGAAGAGCACAGCCGTAGGCTTACAGCATACACTGGGAAATAGCGACCGTTGCTATGACGCTATGCTGTTCGTTGTACAGTAATATTAATTTGTATGTATGAGGCGAACAACAGTTTACCGTATTTTAGACCTGGCCTCCGGCTGAAGGAAAAGGGAGACAATTATGGAAGGAAGTAGTGGAGTTGCGTTGTGGGAATGAGGCGATGCGCTGTAATGAATACCCTGTTATAATTCACACACACACACACACACTCACACTCCAGTTCTTGTATCGGTTAGTGGGCTCGACTAAATCCATAAATCCAATCGGCTAAGAACAGGCAGGCCTAAACGCAGGGACGATACATAAATCAACATTGCGCCTTAGTTAGTTTGATATTTATTTCTGGAGAATGAAGCATAATTTTTACTTATGAAAAAGAAGAACGAGGTGAGAGTCGATGGTGAAGGAATATGAGAAGAAAATGAAACAGGGGAATATAAGAGGGAAGAGAAGGAGGAGGAACACAAGGGGAGAGAGAAGCAAACACTGAATTGAATCCATCCTTAGAAAGTAGAAGAAAAAGTTTAAGAATTGCTGCTTGAACCATTCAAAAGCTTGAATTCTCATGTCGACTTCATTTTCTTCCTGGTTTATCTTCGGCTTCAAAGTAATGTAGTTTTCTCGTTATCAGAATTCGGCGTTGAAAGGATAGTATTTGTGACCTTTGGCACTGTAAATAAGTAAAAAATGATGTGTTAATAGCTTATCTCCAGAGCTATATGGCAGTTGTCACACGCTGCTAATCTGCATGAAAGTAATGAATATATAGAATTACCCATAAGCATCAGACATGCAAATTCAGGTAGTTCAAAAGAGGATCCCATGGCAAACCTTCGGCTTCCATAAGGGCAAGGGATTTCTTTGGCAATTACAGGCCTATCAATGAATATCAGGCACCTGAGGGTCAGTAAGAAAGAACATCGTGCCTTCCCCCAAAATATTTGAAATTAATTATTATAACTGCTTTCGCCGCTTGCTTTCGATGTTACTTAAGCTAGCCGTAGACGCCCTTTAGGACTTAATCGGAGTGTAGCAGGGTCAAAGATGGGTTGTACTTGTAGAATGGGATTGGAATAATTGTTGTAACTGGTACGGTAGGACCTAAGGATATGTCAGAGGTTTCATGGTCGCTAGTAGGATTCCGATGTACGGAACAGCTATGAGATTTCGATTGGCCCTACTTTCACAGCTGGGTTCCATGAGTTACCTCAACTAAAGCGGGCACTTAACTGTGTCCCAGGCGTGTTAGTAGGCTATAACTCACATGACCAGGAGGTCACACTCACGCGGCATCCATTTAGAAAACAGATGGTGATATGATATGTTCTGGATGTTTATTAATACAAACATGTGGTCGCACGTCACCCAGGAAATATATAGACAATTACAACGTTTTGTAGATCGATGCCTCCCTAGAATAGTAAAGGTGAGACGGCCAGTTATAGCAACAAATGAGGACCTATGGAAACATATAAATGAAATAAAAAGAACCGAACAGATAACCAGACGTAAAAGGAACTGGATCGGCCATACTCTTTGAAGGGAAAACGCAATCGAGAAGGAGGCTATGGAGTGGAACTCACAAGGACAAAGGAAAAGAGGAAGGGCAAAGAGAACAATACGAGAGGAAGCCTTGGCTGCCGCGAAGACGTGGGGAGAAATTAAACAACTCAACAAGAACCACGTGAGATGGCTACAATTTGTTAATGCCCTGTGGTCCAGTGGGAGCTAAAGGACGATGATGATGATGATGATGATGATGTCGCACAAAAACGATAGTTTGCTTCCTCTGCAACTAAATATTACATATTCTTTATTACTGGAATGGCCAAATAACGACTTCTGTTAAATTAATTAGTGTCTGGCCGCACCATAGCTCAAGCGGTTAGTCGCTGGCTTCCCAACGCGGCGGTCCGGGTTCGATCCCGGGTCTGGTCACGTTGGATTTGTGGTGGACAAAGTGGCGCTGGGGCAGGTTTTCTCCGAGTACTTCGGTTTCCCCTGCCGATCTTCATTCCACCAATTGCTCCACAATCACCCTCACCTATCATCTGGGGCTGGTACAATAGGCCAGAAGTGGCCGCAGTACAAGGGACTTAGTCCCACCCCACTAGCAATAACAAATTAATTACTGGGTTTATTATTCAAAAATCCGAAACGATTACAAAGTTTATGATTTAGAATTTTGAGCGGGGCGGCTCTCACGCATGTCCGATCTCCATCACTGAAATTTAAAATATCCAAGCGAAGAATATCTGCAGAAAGGCATTCATCCTCCATTTCACAACTTAAACTAAAGACGTCCTCCTCCAGATTCTAATAGACCGGTTTCACAGTTAGGAATGCACAGAAATTTTGCGTTCTCAAATTACAAACAACAATGAGCTCAATTCAGCTTGGGAGATATTAACTACCCGCTACCAACTCCGGTAATTAAATCCAGAAGTAGCGACGGTGCAGGAACCAGGATAGTTAAGTCGGTATACCGACTGGCTACGGGCTGGACGACCGAGGAGTCAGAGTTCGAGTCCCGGTATGGTCAAGAATTTTCTCTTCTCCATGTCTTCCAGACCAGATATGGGGTCCACCCAGCCTCCTATCTAATGGG